>NW_017387820.1:0-59373 GCF_000349305.1 Malassezia sympodialis ATCC 42132 | reverse complement strand
CGCGCGCCGGCGGTGCCCGCGGGGGCCCGCCCCGTGGCGCCGGCGCCGGCGGCGCCTGCACCGGCGACCGCAGGCAAGCCGAGCAAACCGTCGTCGCACGCGAATCGCGCCAAGAATGTGGCGCTCGCTGCGCTCACGGGTGGCAGCATTGGCCTCCCAGCGCAGGAGACGCCGGCGCCAGGGTTCCTCCCAGCGGGCGGCGGCGCACGTAAGGTCATCCCGGAACTTGTGCTCCCATTTCCGCTGCCATGCGAAGTGGATGTAGCGGGACATGAGGCTGATCTCGAACTCGGCAGCAGTGTCGTGTTCCAGCAAGCGCTGCGCCAGACCCGTATGATGCACATGCTCCAGATCTTGCCGCCGTACAGCCACCGGCAGCGCACGGGTATGGAGTACTATGATGTCATTCCGCCGCAGCTCCTGCCTGGGATCCACGCGCGGTCGGCGCATACGCTCGTGTCGCTGGGTCGTGCGGATGTGCAGGTGGGTCCGATGACGTATTATGGCGTGCGGTTCTGGCAATTGCGCCCGGCGCCGGCGCCGGCGCCGATGCCCCGCGCGCCACGTCCTGCTCACCCGGGGACAGTGCGCCCGCCCATGGCGCACGGTCCTGGCCCTGCTTTGGCGAGACCCGCCCCTGGTGCGAGCGCGCCACCAGCGCCCCATCAGGCGCCCGATCCTCGGCAGTCCCAGCCTCAGCCTCAGCCCCAGCCCCAGCCCCAGCCTCAGTCCCAGCCTCAGTCCCAGCCTCAGCCTCAGCCTCAGCCTCAGCCTCAGCCTCAGCCTCAGCCTCAGCCTCAGCCCCAGGCGCCCCCATCACAGCCCCAGGCACCGCCGCCCCAGGCACGACCACTAGACGCTGGATTCGTGTCGCGCCTGCAGCAGCGTGCCGAGCGCGATCCACATTTGCAGCATCTCCTGCAGCTCGCGCGAGCAGGGCAACTACCCGAACAGGGCATCATCCAGCTCAATGCCATTCTCGCCTCGCTCATGGCTCCGCCTGTGCCGCCGCCCGAGGAGCGCGCGCCGCCCGTGATCCTCGTCGAGTTTCCCGAGAACCCAAGCCTGCAGCTGGTCCTGCCCCTGTGGCATGCGGCCGTCGAGCGCCAGCACGCGGACGGGAAGGCATCGTCTGTGGCGCTCAGCTTTTTTGCGCCAGCGATTGGCTCCAAGGCCGCCGGCGAGAGCGGCAAGGACGAGGCCCAAGCGGCCGTGCATGGCATGCTCGTCCGGGACATGAGCCACGTGTCATCTGCGCCACCGCCCGACACGCCAGCGACTGCCCAGGAAGAGGCGGCGCCGGCAGAGGCGCCTCCGCCCGCGCCGGAGCCGAAGCGGCGCCGCGCAGGCACACGCAGCAAGGGTGTCAAGGCGGAAGAAGCTGTCCCCGCAAGCACAAGCGCCGCGCCGCCGCCGTCGCGCAACCACGAGCTATTTCCTTTGACGTGGCGCATCACGTCCGTGCATGGCGTCGATGAGCGCCTGTGGGACTGCGTGGGGCGCGTGCCAGGCTGCCTAACCAACGGCACGTGGGCCTCGCCCGGCGACGAGCGAGTGTTTGCCGCCATCAAGGCGTCGTTCGCGCAGCGGAGGCGCACGATGCCTGCCCTCCATCAGCTTCCGCCCCGGCTGCGCGCGACGGACGTCCCACCGGGCCTCGCGGATCATGTGCACGACCGCTATGCCATGCGCGTGGCCGTGTACACGCACCGGCCACAGCCCAAGCGCAAGGTCGCGATGCTGTCCGATACCAAGGAGGCAAGCCATGCACGGAGCATGGAGCCGACGCCCCGCGCGCCTGCGCTCAGCGAGGACGGCACGAAGCCGAAGCGCAAGCGCCACGTGGCGACGCACAACCCCGATGGCAGCATCAAGAGCTGCGGCGCATGCGGCAAGACCAAGACGCCCATGTGGCGGCGCGGGCCCAAGGGACCCTCGCAACTCTGCAATGCGTGTGGCGCCAAGTGGAAGGCAGGGCGCCTCATCGTGCCGGATGTGCCGCCGCCACCGATCCTCAACGACGTGCTGCCTGTGCGGCACGTCAAGCCGCCCGTGCCAAGTGCGCCGAGCCTGCCTCCGACTGGCGCGGACGTGCATGGCCCGCCAATGATGCCCGTCCCACAGGTGCCACCGTCCTCAGGTGCGCGATCGATGCCGGCACCCGACCGCCCGCCCGGTCCGGACCCGGCGCCGCCACGGCCGGAGGCTCACCCCGCTGCACAGAGTGCGCAGCCCATGCCGCTGCCTGCCGCTACGGGCTTGCCACAGCACGAGGTGAGCGCGCAACCGCCGCCGCCGCCCGCGTCCGAGGCGCCAGCGCCAGCTCCATAGCAGATACCTAGCGCGCACGTGCCGAGGACCACGACACCTCCACCATATCACGACCATGGTACGTAGCGGTGCCTCACCGCAGACGGTGCTTCCTATGAGCAAGGGCCCCGCCATTCCGGCTGCCGCACAGCGCTTCCTCAAGTATGTGGAAGCGAGTCCAACGCCGTTCCATGCGACAGCGTCGAGTGTGGCCATGCTCGAGAACGCCGGGTTCGTCCAGCTGCACGAGCACCAGAGCTGGGACGAGAAGCTGTTCCTGGGCGGGCGCTACTAGTGCGTACCGTATGCTGACCGCAGTTACCAGCGCAACCAGTCGTCGCTTGTGGCGTTTGTGGTCGGCAAAAAGTATGCGCCGGGCCACGGTGTGCACATGGTCGGCGCCCACACCGACTCGCCGAACCTGCGCGTGCGCCCCGTCTCGAAGAAGAGCAAGGAGGGGTACCTGCAGTGCTCGGTCGAGACGTACGGCGGCGGCCAGTGGCACACGTGGTTCGACCGGGACCTCAGCCTCGCGGGCCGCGTGATTGTCGCGGCGAACGACGCGCCGAGCCGCTTCGTGTCGCGGCTCGTGCACATCCGGCGCCCGCTCTTGCGTGTGCCGACGCTGGCGATCCACCTGAACCGCTCGGTGAATGAGGCATTCAAGTTCAATCAGGAGGACCAGCTGCAGCCGATCCTTGGGCTCGCCGAGTCGCTGAATCAGCCGGCGGCGCCAGCGAGCGACGCCGTCGGTGTGCCGGCCATGGGCAGCAAGCACCACCCGGCGCTCCTGGCGCTCCTGGCGTCGGAGCTGGGCGTCGCGGTCGAGGCCATCGAGGACTTTGAGCTGAGTCTCTACGACACGAACCCCCCCACGGCCGGCGGCCTGCACAACGAGTTCCTGTTCGCGCCGCGCGTTGACAACCAAATGAGCTGCTTCTGTGCGACGGAGGCGCTCATTGCATCCGTCGTCGACATCGACGCGGTCGAGCAGGCCAAGAGCATCCGCGCGATTGCGCTCTTCGACCACGAGGAGGTCGGCTCCGTGTCGCACCAGGGCGCTGAGAGCAGCCTGCTCTGGAGCATGGTGCACCGCCTCGCGGGCCTCGCGGTGCCCGGCGCACCAAGCACAAGCGCGTCTGCGCCGGAGCTGTTCGAGCAGAGTCTTGCGCGCTCGTTCCTGATTAGCTCGGACACAGCTCACGGTACGTCCACGGCGCTCACACCAGCGGTCCACCCGAACTATGCGTCGGTGCACGAGGAGCATCTGCGTCCGAAGATGAACGCGGGCCCCGTGCTCAAGACGAACGCCAAGCAGCGGTACGCATCGAACGCTGTGACGACGTTCCTGCTGCGCCGCGTCGCGAAGCGTGCGGGTGTGCCGCTCCAGGAGTTTGAGGTGCGCAACGACTGCCCGTGCGGGAGCACCATTGGCCCGATGCTCTCCAAGGCGGTGCGCACCGTCGACCTAGGCAACCCGCAGCTGAGCATGCACTCGATTCGCGAGGTGTGCGGCGCCATCGACGTCGACTACAAGATTCGCCTCGTACGTGCGATGTGCTGACGCAGTTCCGCGAGTTCTTCCGCTCGTTCGACGAAATCGACGCCGAGCTGCACGTCGACTAGCTATAGATCAGGTGCGCCGGCGGCGCGGCGCGGGAAGCGCATCGATGCGCGCGCGCAGAGCGTCCGCGGCGCCCACACGCTCCCAAATCTGCACGTACGACTCGCCCAGGAACAGCATTTGGGGGTTCACTTCGTCCACGTGGAGGTCTTGCATCTGGAACCAGCGGTCGCCGGCGCCCGTGTGCACCTGCGAGCGCCACACACTGTTCTCGCGCACGGTGCCCGCCGTCGCCTCGTGCGTGATGTTGGCCAGCAGGTTGTAGACCTGCGAGTCCTGCATGGTCGGCCCCTCGACGTCTGCGTCAGTAGAGTGTACGTACAGGGCTGCCAGTCCAGGCCGCGCGTCGGAAACTGGACGAGGGTCTTGTTGCGCTCCTCCACAAACTGGTTCCGCGTAAAGCGCCGATAGTGCAGAATCACATACGGCGGGAGCCGCGTGAGGTGGTGCCGGCGGATGCGGCCCTGCGCCTCCTGGATCGAGATGCCGTCGTACTTGGCGAGCACCTGTGCGATTGGGACTTGCGGGATGATATTCTCCGCGACCACGTCCTGGAACACCGGCAGCGGCGGCAGATCGACGGCGAGCAGCAGGAACGGCACCTGGTCGACCTGGATCGCCTTTTCAATATTGAACGTCGCACGCCCGTGCTCGTCCTGCTGACCGCTCGCGAGGCGCCCGTCGTGGTCGAGCTTGTCGGCGGGCGCATCGTCCTCGAGGCCCGTGCGCACAATCACTTTCTGCGACTCGAGGCGCAGGGCGCCCTGGAAGCACTCGGTCACGACAGAGCGGCCGTCGCGTACGTGCGAGGCGCCGACCAGGTCGCGGTGCAGCCGGTTCAGCAGCCAGCCGAGAAAGTCGACCGGATCGGCCGCGTCCGTAAGGCGGAAGCGCCCCTGGCTCGCCTGTGTGACCTCCTGCAGAAACTCGTGCGGAGACACCTGGCTCTTGAAGGCGCGCGGGTTCCACAGGCGGCGCACAAGCATGCCGAAGCGGCGCACAAGCTCCGTCGAGTGGGCGAGCGGCTCGTGCTCGGCGTCTGTGCGTTGCGTGCTCGGCGAGCCGCCGCGCAGGAAGTAGTCGCGCAACGGCGGCACATGCGCAAGTGCCTGCACGACGGCGTTCATCGCATCGCTGCGCCCCAGATTGTTCAGGCCGACGAACCCCGGCACATACACCTGTGCCCGCAGGTCGCGTGCGACGGGCGCATCCGGCGCATCGAGCCGCGCAATCTGCTGTTCACTAAAAGGCAGGCGCAGCTGGTACTGGATATCGCTGAGCGACGCATCGTCCACCTCGTAGTTGTCCGGGAGCACATACACGCGGCCGGAGTCGAGGTTCAGAAACACGTGGTGCGACTCGTCAATAGCATGGAAATACGCATGGGTCTGCTTGCCGCGCCCCTGGAAGAATTTGCCGCACACCAGACACGCATAGATGTGCACGTTCGAGAGCGACACGCAGCACACCTTCTCAAAGTCAAAGTCGAGGACGCGCCGGTCGATCTGCGTGAGCTCTGCGCACGTACCGTGTCCAAATACAGGTCGCGCCGCACGGGAACGGCACGCGCTGCGTCCCGCGCGCGCTGTGCCCAGTATTCGGCATCCTGGATGTCGTCAGCCTCAGCGCGCGCGCGCTTCGCGGGCGGCGCCCCCACTGGCTCGGGCGCACGGCCAGGCGCCATGATGGAGGGCAGTCGCTGAGGTAAGCAACCCCGCCGACCTATATAGGTTCATGCAGAAATGGCGCAAGTTGTGGGGCACGACAATGTGACTCAGCGCTGAAAATGGAGTCTGCTCACGATGATAGATGACAAGGCAGAGGCCCTGGCGAGCGATACACATGTCGCAACGGCAGATCTCTCCGAGAAGGCGAGCGAGCTCCCGCTCGAAGCCAGCCTGTCTCCCGAAGAATACAAGCAGCTCGAGCGCCGCGCACGCCTCAAGGTCGACTTGCAGGTCGTGCCGCTGTGCCTTATTCTGTACCTGCTCTCGTTTCTCGATCGCACCAACATTGGTCAGGCGAACCTGGAGGGCACGCGGCGGCCTGACGGCTCGATCCAGAACCCGGGCCTGTCGCAGGACCTGGGGCTCTCGGCGCACGACTACGCCATTGCGCTGACGATCCTATACCCCCCGTATATTGCGCTGGAGATCCCATCGAATCTGCTGCTGAAGCGCATTGGCCCACGCTTTTGGATCCCCATGCTGGTCTTGTGCTGGGGCGTGGTCTCGACACTGCAGGGCCTCGTGCACAACCGAGCGGGCCTCCTCGCCGACCGTTTCTTCCTCGGCGCGACCGAGGCCGGTATCCTGCCTGGTATTGCCGTGTACCTCACATTCTTTTACAAGCCGCGTGAGCTGCAGCTGCGGCAGGCGCTCTTCTTCACCGGCGCGTCCCTGAGTGGTGCTTTCTCGGGCCTGCTCGCGGCGGCGATCCGCAAGATGGACAACTTACCGACAGGGCATGCCGGCTGGCACTGGATCTTTATCCTGGAAGGTATTTTTACCGTCCTCGTCGGGTTTGCCTGCCTGTTCCTGCTGCCCAACGACATCAAGGGGTGCTGGGGCCTCACGCCCATCGAGCGCCGCCTGCTGGAGGAGCGTCTGCAGGCGTCGTCCAACCACTATGTGGAGCGCCAGCCGCTGCAAGAAAAGCTCCTGGAGCAGACGGCGGAGGATGCCGAGACGACCGTGAGCAAGCCGGGAAGCCACTGGCGGCGCGATACGCTGCGCACCTTCACCGATCCGCGCCTGCTGCTCATGTGCTGTGCTGGCTTTTGCTGCGCGGTGCCCGTGTACTCGATTGCATACTTCTCGCCCGCCATTGTGCAGAATATCGGCAACTACACGACCATCAGGACAATGCTCATGTCCTGCCCGCCCTTTGCCATCTCGTTCGTGTACGCAGTGGCCATGTCGCTACTGTCCGACTACCTGCAGCTGCGTTTTGTCACGGCGTTCCCGGGCATGCTCCTTTCGGTCATTGGTTTTGCCGTTATCTACGCCGCGGAGGGCTCTATGACACGCTACGGCGGCCTGATCATGCTGACGTGCGGTGCGTATTCGCTGCCGCCCGTGCTGTTCGCATGGCTCGCGAACAACTCAGCAGGGCACTACAAGCGCGCAACGGGTCTCGCGCTTATGATCGTGTTCACCAACTGCGGCGGTCTCACATCCTCGTGGCTCTTTCCCGCGGCTGAAAAGCCTAAGTATACCCGAGGGCTCGCCACCAATATCGCCATGTCAAGTCTCGGCGCCCTCCTCATCGTGGTTATCGAGCTGCTCATTTACTACGAGCGCCAGCTGCGCGCTCGCGGTAAGCGCGATGAACGGGTGCTCACGCTGCATCGCGATACACAGTGGCAGAGGGCCCAGCTGCGCGAGTACCTCGGCGACGATCACCCAGAATATAGGCTCGAGATGTAGATAATGCCGGATGAGATAAGCAATATGCGGGCTCCTGTCGGGCCAAGATCGGTACGGGTGAAGCGTGCGTGCTTGGCCATAGCCGGAGCGCCTGTGCCGCTGTGACGGTGGGCGGCCATGTCAGACAAGGCGCTGGAGGAAAGCAGCGAACTTCCACTGCATGAGACGCTGTCCCCTGAAGAGTACAAGCGGCTAGAGCGCCGCGCACGCTTCAAGGTCGACTTGCAGATCGTGCCGCTGTGCCTGTTATTGTACCTGCTTTCGTTTCTCGATCGCACGAATATCGGACATGCCAACCTGGAGGGCACGAGGCAGCCGGACGGCTCGATTCAGAACCCCGGTTTGTCGCAGGACCTGGGGCTCTCGGCGCACGACTATGCCGTGGCGCTCACCGTGCTATACCCGCCCTATATCGTGCTGGAAATCCCGTCGAACCTCGTGCTCAGACACATCGGCGCGCGGTTCTGGATTCCCTTCCTGGTAGTTTGCTGGGGGATTGTGTCGACACTGCAGGGAATTGTCACGTCGAAAGCAGGACTCCTGGTCGACCGTATTTTCCTCGGTGCTACTGAGGCTGGGATTCTCCCGGCCATTGCCGTGTACTTGACCTTTTTCTACCGGCCGCAGGAGATGCAGCTGCGCCAGACGGTCTTCTTCACCGGCGCCTCTCTCGCCGGCGCTTTCTCAGGTCTGCTCGCGGCCGCCATTCGCAAAATGGACAATATGCCGACGGGCCATGCGGGCTGGCGCTGGATCTTTATTCTCGAGGGCATCTTCACCGTGATCGTGGGCGTAGTGTCGTGGTTCCTGCTCCCCAACAACCTCTCCGAGTGCTGGGGGCTCACAGCGCTCGAGCGCCGCCTCCTCCAGGAGCGACTGCTGCTGCGGTCGAACCACTACATCGAACGCCCGGAGCTGCAAGAGAAGCTCCATGGTGCCCCCTACGCCGGCGACGAGGGCCGCGCGCCGCCGCCGAACCTCTGGCGCCGTGATACGCTGCGTGCGCTGTGCGATGTGCGGGTATGGCTCATGTGCTGCGCAGGCTTCTGCTGCTCCATGCCGCTGTACTCGATGGCCTACTTTTCACCGGTCATTGTGCAGGACATTGGCGATTACACATCCGTCAAGGCCATGCTCATGACCTGCCCTATCTTTGCTGCCTCGTTCGGGTACAGCGTGCTCATGTCGCTCGTGTCAGATCGCCTACGCAACCGCTTCGTTACGGCGCTGCCCGGCATGCTGCTCTCAGTGATTGGGCTGGCCGTGGTCTATGCAGCCGAAGGCTCCATGACGCGCTACGGTGGCCTCATTATGATGGCGTGCGGCTGCTACTCGGTGCCGCCGCTGCTCTTTACGTGGCTCGCCAACAACTCGGCCGGCCACTTCAAGCGCGCCACCGGCCTGGCAATGATTATCCTCACGGACAACTGCGGTGGCCTTGCATCCTCGTGGCTATTCAACAAGTCAGAGAAACCCAAATACACGCGCGGATTGGCCTCGAACCTGGCCGTATCAGCGCTCGGCGTGCTGGTCGTCATACTCATTGAAATCCTTGTATACTATGAACGATCTATGCGTGCGCGCGGAAAGCGCGACGAGCGGGCGTTGCAGCTGCAGCGCAGCACCCACTGGACGCCCGAGGAGGTCCGTGAGTACCTTGGTGACGACCATCCCGAGTACCGTCTCGAGCTATAATTACCCGTCCAGTAGCTTATGGATGTTCGTACCCATCCACGAGATGTACTTGGCCCAGCGCGGCTCAATAAAGACGGCGTGCGCCTCTACCATCACCTGGCGGGTCTGAGGATCCAAAAGGCTGCCCGACACGAAGCACTTGCGCCCGACGCTTTCCGTGATCCTTGTCTCCACCAGGTAGAAGCGCTCGGCCCGCACCGGCTTACGGTAGCTCAGCTCCAGCTTGCCAGTCACGCCGAGACGGCTCGGCAGACCATAGAAGGCCGTGCGGCCGAGGGCCTCGTCAAACACCGTCGCCAGCAGGCCGCCATGCACGATGCCTTTGTAGCCACACATGTTCTTGCCAAAGTGCACGACGACGAGGCCATCGCCCTCCATGCCGCCGCTGCGCTGCGCACCGGCCGGCGTCTTCGAGAAGACAAACGGCATCACAGCAAATTTGTGGGGACCACGCAGCGAGCCGGCAGTCAGCATCGTCTCCAGCAGCGCAGGGTCACCGCGAGAAAAGGGACGCTGGATCACGTAGTCGGCCACCTTCGGATCAGCGAACGGCACGCCATACGAGACACCGTGCGCCTCGCGCAGGCGCTTCGCCGACGGTGTCTCGTACGAGCGGCTGATATGCTCCACCACCGCCGGCAGCTTGTGCAGCGCCGTCTCAATTTCATGCACATGCGCAAGTTCCTCCTCATCTGATATAGGCGATGCGCTGGAGGAGTAGGGCGAGAACAGGAACGGAATGGCCGCTGGCGGGTACTTGGCACCGACAAAGTAGCAGGCGCCTGCCGCCAACGACAGGGGCAGCACCCTCAGCCACGACCGGCGTTGGGGGGTAGGACGCTGCGTCGAGAGGCGTCGCACTGACATGCCCCACTGAGCCTTGGGGGAAGCGAGCATGGAGCAGCGAACACACGCACGGATCATGGTCGGCGTCGACACCCGGCGGAGCTGCTCCGCACCGGCGATCACGATGACTAAGCACGCCGGGCTCCACGTCTGCGCGCCTGGGGACGCCACCAAGCAGCGACGATGGGCCGCTCGTACAACGGCGGTGCGGCATCGGCTGGCGAGTCGCAGCCGAGTCGGGATGTGCAGTCATCGGGACCGAACGCGCTGAATCACTCGGAAAAGGATCCAAACGCGCCGGGTGAGAGCGCATCCTTTCGGGATCTGAGCAAGAGTGACCAGCGGGGCTTTGTGCTGCTGACGCTGCTATGTGTGTACAGTGTGACTGACCTACAGACATGCTGCAGGGGATGCCGATTGGCTTGGTGTTCGGCACGATGCCGTTTCTGCTCAAGGCACACGTCGGCTACGCCGACCTTGGCACCTTTATGCTGAGCACGTACCCCTACTCGCTCAAGCTCCTCTGGAGCCCGATCGTCGACAGTGTGTTTGTGGATGCATGGCGTGTGCCAGGCACGTCGATCACGCTGTCGCTGGGGCGCCGGAAGAGCTGGATTGTGCCGATTCAGCTGCTGATCGGTGCTGGTCTCGTCGCGCTGTCGTTCCGCATCGATGCGATCTTGGAGCAGAGCCTTTCGGGCATCTACACCATCACGGCCGTGTTCTTTGCGCTGATTTTTCTCGCGGCCACGCAGGACATTGCGGTCGATGGGTGGGCACTGACGCTCCTTTCGGAAGAAAATGTGGGGTATGCGTCGACGGCGCAGACGGTGGGTATCAACATTGGCTACTTTATGAGCTTTACCGTGTTCCTTGCGCTGAACAGCGCGGAAGCGTGCAACAAGTATTTGCGCTTGCGTCCGCTGAGCACGCCGATCTTGTCGCTGGCGGGCTACCTGCAGATCTGCGGCGTCTGCTTCGTGCTCGTTACGCTATGGCTCCTCGTGTTCCAGCCCGAAAAGAAAGAAAAGGACGATGATATGGGCATCCGCGAGGTCTACTCGAACATGTGGCGTATCTGCCGCCTGCGGCATGTGCAGCTGCTGCTGCTCGTCCACATGATCTGCAAGATTGGATTCCAGGCGAACGATGCCGTGACAGGGCTCAAGCTCGTCGAGCACGGGCTCAGCAAGGAGGATCTTGCGTTTGCCGTGCTGATCGACTTCCCCTTCCAGATGATCTTCGGGTACCTGGTTGCGACGTGGTCGCGCGGCCGGACGGCGCTTCGCCCATGGCTCATTGCATTTGCGTTCCGGCTGCTGTGTGCGGCGGCGAGTATGGGCATGGTGGCAGGCATGCCGCAGGGCTCGGGCCGGATCAGCACGTCCTACTTTTTGATGATCATTGCATCGACGGTGATGAACAGCTTTGCGACCACAGTGCAGTTTGTCGGTATCACGGCATTCCACACCCGCATCGCCGACCCTGTGATTGGGGGCACCTATATGACGCTGCTCAACACAGTCAGTAATCTGGGTGGCACTTGGCCTCGCTACTTTGTGCTACGCATGGTCGAGTTCTTCACCGTGTCGCACTGCTCAGGCCCAGTGGACATCAACATGGAGAAGTTGGACAAGGCGATACGCAGCGCTTATCTCCCGCTGCGGCTCGGCGAGTGCAGCTCCGACGCCGGTCGCCAGCGGTGCAAGGCCCTAGGCGGGCACTGTGTGGTCGAACGTGACGGCTATTACTACACAAGTGCCTTGTGCATTGCCATTGGTGCTCTGACTCTTCTCTTCTTTATTGCACCCGTGTGCCGCCGCCTTCAGGCCCTGAGCCCGGCCGCATGGCGCCTGCCCAAATCCGCCGCACAGAAAGGGAGATAATAATAGACATGTAGATGCGGAGTGGGAATCACGTGAAACTGATGTGGGGAAGCGAAGGCCGGGGCCGGCGATTCTTATCATCATGTCGAAGACCTTCCAAATTGCGGTGCTGCCGGGCGACGGTATTGGCCCTGAAGTTGTAGAGCAGGCAGTTCGTGTGCTGGAGCGTGTGTCGACCAAGTCGACATCGTTCCAGCTGCAGATGCAGTCATACGATTTTGGTGGCGCTGCGATCGATTCGGCCGGTGAGCCACTGCCCGCTGCGACGCTCGAGGCGTGCAAGCGCGCCGATGCCATCCTGCTTGGCGCTGTCGGTGGCCCGAAGTGGGGTGTTGGCAAGGTGCGCCCCGAGCAGGGTCTGCTGGCGATCCGCAAGGAGCTGGATCTGTACGCGAATGTGCGACCTGCGCTGTTCCCGTCCGAGTCGCTGCTGGACCGCTCGCCGCTGCGGCCCGAGGTCGCGAAGGGCACCGAGTTCATCGTTATCCGTGAGCTCGTCAAGGGTCTGTACTATGGCGACCGCCAGGAGGCGGACCTCGATTCGCCAGACTCGAAGGGCGAGGCGTACGATATGATGGTGTACAACAAGGCGGATGTGCAACGCATCACGCGCCTTGCCGCGTACCTGGCCCTGCGCTCGTCGCCACCTTCCAAGATCCACTCAATCGACAAGGCCAACGTGCTGGCAACGAGCCGCCTGTGGCGCCGCGTCGTCACGGAGACGATCGAGAACGAGTTCAAGGACCAGGGCCTCGAGGTGGACCACCACCTCGTCGACTCTGCTGCGATGGTCATGGTGTCGAACCCCCGCAAGCTCAATGGAATTGTGCTGACCGAAAACATGTTTGGCGACATCCTCTCGGATGAGTCATCGGTCATCCCGGGCTCGCTGGGTTTGCTGCCCAGCGCGTCCCTTTCGGAACTGCCTACAGGTGAGGCACCCTGCAAGGGTCTCTATGAGCCTATCCACGGCTCTGCGCCGGACATTGCGGGCCGCGGCATCGCGAATCCCGTCGGCACGATCCTCTCGGCGGCGCTCCTGCTCCGCTGGTCGCTGGGTCTCGAGAAGGAGGCTGCGGCCATCGAGGCAGCTGTCCGCAAGGTCCTCGACGCCGAGGAGACAGGCGGCTTTGGCCTTCGCACTGGCGACCTCGGCGGCAACGCCACGACGTCGGCGGTGGGCGACAAGGTGCTCGAAGTGCTCGACACGCTCCTGTAGATAACGTATCTCGGCCGAAAAATCTAGTGTGGAGGTGTGGGAGTCGTTCTTCGGCGGGAACGATAATCGTCGGACGCGCACGACAGGAAGGCGACGACCGAGGTGAAGCAGTCTAGCGTCATTGACATGTCGGACGAGGGACGGTCTCCGAGTCCGTCTGAAAGTTCTCGCTCGAGGAAGTGCGAGCAGGCTAAAGTGCCCAAGCGTCGCGCGATGTCGAACGACTCGGTGTATGAAATCCGCCGCAGCGATTCGTTCGCAAGCTTGCGTGCGCTCGCGCAGCTGATCGACAATCGTTCTGGATACTATGAGGAGGTGCGTGTGAGTGACGAGGACATGCGCACCCTCAAGAGCTCGGGTCTGCGGGCCTTTTACGAGGACCAGAACGAGGTCCTCGATGGGTGGCGCGAGGTCGACGAGGTGCTCGAGAGTCAGTTTCCCACCGAGGTGATGCGGCGCTTTGCGCTGCCCCACTCGCAAAACTACGGCACGATCCACGGCTTCGAGTCGCATCACGGCCTCAACATGCGCAAGGACTACCCTCACCGCCACCCTGAGGACTACGAGGATGGCTTTGCGACCGACGACGACGAGTATGTGGGCGCGCACCCGTTCTCGCAGCACTCGATGCGGCGCACGCGGCGCATTAGCGAGCGGGCATTGACGCACATGGCCGGCGTGATGGCCCGCGGCTCGCGCGTGGACCTCGCAGCCGAGAGTTTGCAGGACTTGACGTCGTCCGGCGTGATCAGTGAGTCGCTGCGCGACCGGCCGAGCCTGGCCGACGTGCTGGAGGACCCGGAAGGGGGCGACGACGCCGAGACCAAGAGTGCCAAGGGCGGGGCCGACTGCACGCGCCCAGCCAAGCTGCAGCAGAGCCGCTCGACGCTGCGGCAGCTGCTAGCATCGAACCCTGCGGTGCAGTCGCCATGCCAAGAGGCACCGCCGGCCCCGGGCGACTCTCAGCCGACAAGCGAGCCGCCTGCGACGGGTCCTGTCGCAGGGCGACCGGCAGGGGCTGTGTGGACGAAAGCAGACCATGAGCAGGACCAGCTCCTGCAGAATGTGCCGACACACCAGCGGAAGCAGGACACCGACGCATTTGTGCAGCTGTACATCAATATGAACCTGCTCGTGAATTTGCTGCTGGTCGTAGGCAAGGTCATTGCGGTGCTCTCGTCCAACTCGGTGTCGCTGCTCGCAAGTTTGGTCGACAGTGCGCTGGACCTCGTGTGCACGGTGGTGATCTTCATGACGTCGCGGGCATCGGCATACCGCAGCTGGCACACATTCTACAAGTACCCGGTCGGCAAGCGGCGGCTCGAGCCGCTGGGTGTGCTGATTTTCAGTGTGCTGATGGTCGTGTCGTTCGGGCAGGTGCTGCTCGAGTCGGTCAACCGCCTGTATGGCGAGCTCACGAAGTCGGACACGGTCAAGGAACCGTCGCTGCCGATGGTGGGCGTGGTGTTCATGGTGCTCACGATTGTGATCAAGACGGTCATGTGGCTCATGTGCCACAACCACAAGAACTCGAGCGTACGTGCGATTGCACAGGACTCGGAGAACGACGTCATGTTCAACATTGTCTCACTTGTGTTTCCCGTGATCGGCCAGTACCTCGGGTGGCGCCTCCTCGACCCGATCGGAGGTGGGCTCCTGTCACTGTACATTATCTCAGAGTGGGTGGCGACGCTGGCGGACACAACGTCCAAGCTGACTGGCAAGGTCGCGAGCGCCCAGGACGTGAGCCGGTGCCTGTACCTCGTGTCGCGCTTCTCGCTTGTGCAGGCCATCTCGGGCTTCGAGATGTACCATGTGGGCGATACGATGGTCGCGGAGGTCGATGTCGTGCTGCCGATGAGCTTCAAACTGAAGGAGGCGCACGACCTCGGCGAGATCATCACCTACTGCATCGAGAGCCTGACGGGCATCGAGCGGGCCTACATTCATCTTGACTACAACCCGGCCGGCCAGTCCGGCCACATTGGCCGGCGCGGATAGTTTGTATATACGTGGAGGAATGGCGCAGCGATCCGCATGCTTCGACTGCCACGCGTCGCGGGCCGCCCGCTGGGCGTGCCGCGGCCCATGGTGCCGGTGCGCGCGCGGCCCATGCCCGCTGTGCGCCCGTACGCGAGTGCGACGTCGCCACGCACTGCGCGTGCTGGTGGCGTGTCGATCAAGTCGGGTGTCCTTTTTGCCGGGTACGTCGCGGCCACTGACCCAGACTGTCGGCATTCGCCGTCGCCCTGACCGTGTATGGTGTGTGGGACTACTTCGCCGCCTTCCGCGTGTGGCCCAAGGAGTTGCGAGAGCCGCTGCGCGCCGGACTCAAGGCGCGCAACAAGGGCCAGTGGGAGTATAGTGCGGCCAAGTTCCGCGAGGCCCTGCGTATCGCCCACACTCTCGACGATGCAACGATCGGCAGCGACCGCCTGCTCAAGACGACGGGCATTGCCATCGCGCTCGCAAGCGTGCTCGAGGAGGACGAAAAGTGGCAGGACGCCGCCCTCGTGTATGTCGATGCCCTGGACGAGGTCCTGCAGCGCAGCGAGTCGCGCTCGCCACCCGAGAAGATGCGCGGCGTCGCGCTCGCCCAAAAGGTAGGCGAGCTCGCGCAGCGCAGCGATGTGCTGGTCCCGCCATGCCCGGTCGCCGACAGCGACGCGTGCCAGACGAGCGAGCCCGCCGAAGGGTACCTGGCATGGAGCGTCGAGGAGATGCTGCGCCTCGTGCAGGCGCCGCGCAGCGAGGGCCCCGTGCTCCTCGCGGACCTGGACCTGCCCGCGTGGGTCTCCGCACAGGACCTCGGCGCGAGCGTCGAGGCGCTGGGCGCGTTCTATGCGAGCCACCAGCAGGCCGACCTGGCGGTGCCGCTGTACCTGCAGGCCATCGCCACGCTGCTGCCGCCCCAGGCGCAAGGGCGGCCGCCGCCGACCGTCGCCGACCGGTGCCGCGCGGCGATCCTCATGAACAACATCAGCCAGGCCCTCACGCAGACGCGCACAGACACCGAGACGCTGCTCAAGGCCATGGCATGGGCGACCAAGGGCCTCGACCTCGCGACCCTCACATCGTACCGCGCCGGCTTCCTCACGGCGCTGCCGCCCGACGAGCGTGCGCTGCTCCTGCAGATCAGCGGCCACGACCCGCACTCCGTGGCGCCCGTGGCGCCGGTCGTCGAGACGGCCTCCGAGGCGCGCCTCGAGCAGGTGAAGCAGCAGTGCCTCGGCACGCAGTTTGTGCTGCTCTACAACCTCGGCATGTTCTACTCAATGCACAACGACAAAGAGACGGCGCGCATCCTTTTCCAGCGCGCGATGCGCCAGGCAGAGTTCCTGCAGCTGCGCGAGGCGCGCACGCAGTGTGCGCGGGCGCTCAAGCGTCTGGAGCGCGCGTAGCATGGCGCGCATCCTTCGCGCCGTGGCGCTCCCATACACGGCTCGGCCACCCGTAGAATGTACGCCCTGCGACCTGTGCAGTTGTGCGCTGCGCCGGGCGCGGCCGCTGCGTCATATCGAGGTGCACGGGCGGCGGCTCCGAGAGGCCCAGCTCAGCGCGCAGCTCGTCGATGGGCTGTGCCCAGCGCTGCTCCCAGTGGACAGAGAGGAGCGGCGTGCGCACGCCGTGCCCGAGCCGCACGGCCCACGCGGCCAGCGCCACAAGCGACGGCGTGTCGAGGGCGCGCGCGTCGCGCGCGAGCCGCGCGCGCGCGTCGTCGTTCGCGATGCGCAGGCTCCCGCCGAGCGCAGAGAGCACGGCAACGGGCAGATGCATGTGCGCAGCCTCGAAGTACTTGACGACCGTCTCGCCCAGCGTGGATGTGGGCATGCCAAGGAGCACATGGTAAAAGTCGTGCGTCTCGCGGTACCGCTGGATCACATAGCGCGTCTCGTACGTCGGCATGTAGCGCGCCTCGCAGCGGCCATCGGGGCCGACGCGGTTCGCACGCAGCCAGTCGATCCATGCGCGCCCAAACGTACCGGGCGGCAGCTCGGCGAGCGCTGCGGTGTCGACAGTCTGCGAGTTGAGCGACGGGCGCGCTATGAGCAGGCAGCGGCCCTCGTGCGTCGAGCGCATCTGCGCCACTAGGTGGTCGATGCGCGGACGGGACGATACCTGCGTGAGTACAGTGAGCAGGTCGCCGCGGCTCGGGCTCAGCAGCAGGCCCAGCGCACTGCCCGCCCCAAGCAGCGCGCGCTCCCACAGGGCGGGGCGCAGGCCATAGTCCGGTCGCTCGTGTGCCTCGTGTGCATGTGCATGCTGCGATGCCTTGTTCGCGTAGGCCGCGCGCGTCGTGTGCAGCGCACGCGCGCGCGCCACGGATGCCACGCCACCCCGCAGCAACATGGCCGGACGACAAGTCTCCACCTGACGAAATGCCTCGAGAATGCGAGCGGTGTGGCGAGGCGCGTGCAGTGCTGCGCCGCCCCAAGACGGGGCACCTCGTGTGCCGCGAGTGCTTCTTTGTGGTGTTTGAGACGGAGGTGCACGAGACGATCCAGCGTGCGCAGCTGTTCCGGCGGGGCGACCGCGTGGCGATTGGCGCGAGTGGCGGCAAAGACTCGACGGTGCTGGCCTACGTGATGAAGACGCTGAACGAGCGGTACGACTATGGGCTCGAGCTGTACCTGCTGAGCATTGACGAGGGCATCACCGGGTACCGCGACGACAGCCTCGAGACGGTGAAGCGCAACCAGGAGCAGTATGGGATTCCCCTGAAGGTGCTGGGCTACAAGGAGCTGTACGGCTGGTCGATGGACGACATTGTGGCGTCGGTCGGGCGAAAAAACAACTGTACCTTTTGCGGCGTGTTCCGTCGGCAGGCGCTCGACCGCGGTGCGGCGTCGCTGGGCGTGGACCACATCGTCACCGGGCACAACGCGGACGACATGGCCGAGACTGTGCTGATGAATGTCCTGCGCGGCGACACGGCGCGCCTCGAGCGATGCACGGAGATTATCACGCGTGGCCCCGAGGGCGACGACGGCGCGGCGGGCGGCTGTGGCGGCGGCGAGGGCGAGTTTGGCGGCAGCGGTATCAAGCGGAGCAAGCCGTTCAAGTACGCGTACGAGAAGGAGATTGTGATGTACGCGTACTTTAAGCAGCTCGACTACTTTAGCACCGAGTGCATCTACTCGCCGAATGCGTACCGGGGCTATGCGCGGGCGTTCCTCAAGGACCTCGAGAGCCTCCGGCCGTCGAGCATCATCGACATCATCCACAGCGGCGAGAACCTGCACGTGGACAGCCAGGTGAGGCGGGCGGTGCAGCGTACGTGTGTGCGCTGTGGCTACATTTCGTCGAACGAGCTGTGCAAGGCGTGTGTGCTGCTCGAGGGTCTCAATCGCGGCAATCCTGCGATGGGGATCCGCTCCGACAAGTCGCGTGTCGTGCGTGAGGCGCGGCAGGACGGCGAGATTGGGCACACCATCCCGCGCTGGGAGGGCGTGCGGCGCAGCGCGCCAGCCTCAACGGCGTGGTAACTATGCATGATGTACACTATCGCTTGAAGATCGTAACGCAGTCTTCGTCTTCCAAAACGTGGTCGCCGCCCACGCGCTGGCCACGGGGGTGCTTCGCCGAGGTGCCCCACACCACCGCACACTTGAACTGCTTGAAGATTTCGCGGTGGATCGCATTGCAAAAGTCCTCGACGGTGCACTTGCCGCGGCGCAGCACGACCGGCGACGTGTAGTCGGGCGGGCTCTTGCGCGGCTTCGTATATACGCGCACAAGATCGAGCTCCTCCCACATCTTGTCGACGAGCTCGTCAACGTTCAGCCACATGCGCGACGAGATGGGCACCGAGTTGGGGATCTTGTACAGCAGGTCGAGCTCCTCAATCGAGATCGAGTCAATTTTGTTCAGCACGTAGATGCACGGGATATAAATGCGGTTGCCTTCGATCACATCGATCAGCTCCTCCACGGACACGTCCTCGCGGAACGCGATGTCCGCATTCGAGATGCGGTACTCGGACATGACAGCCTTGATCTCATCGTGGTCCAGCTTGGTCAGCGGCACAGTGTTGGTGATGGCCAGGCCACCCTTGTCCTTCTTCTTCACAATCACATTCGGCGGCTTCTTGTTCAGCCGGATGCCAAAGCCCTCCAGCTCCGCCTCCAGGATCTGCTTGTCGTGCAGCGGTTTGCCCACGTCCAGCACGATAAAGATCAGATTGCAGGTGCGCGCCACCGCAATCACCTGGCGACCACGACCCTTGCCGTCCTTCGCTCCCTCGATAATACCCGGCAGATCGAGGATCTGGATCTTGGCCCCACGCACGGTCATCGTGCCTGGCACCGTCGTCAGTGTCGTGAACTCGTATGCCGCCGCCTCAGAGGTCGTGCCGGTGAGGCCTGACATGAGCGTCGACTTGCCGACGGACGGGAAGCCGACGAAGCCCACACTCGCAATACCCGTGCGCGCCACATCGAACCCAATGCCGCCGCCGCCGCCACCGCCGCCACTCGGCGTAATAAGCTCACGCTTCAGCTTGGCGAGCTTCGCACGCAGCTGGCCCAGATGGTAGGCCGTGGCCTTGTTTTTCTGGGTCCCTGTGGTTAGATATGCTACACGTACGGGCCATCTCATCTTCGATTTCCTTGATCCGCTGGACCGTCGACTGCGCTGTCAGCAAACGTAGAGCGACGTACCATCTTGGCGAGACGACAGTCAAAAGCGTGCACGAAGAAAGACATCTTTCGCTCGGCCGAAGGACGACCACGCGGCGGAGGTCGCATTAGCTTCTCTGAATGGTCCTACGAGTCCGTCCCGGGTCGTACGGGGCGCGCACTGCTGCGCCGCCGTCCATGCTCAAGCTCGTTGTGATGCTGCTCACGTATGGACTTCACATACTGGCAGCCACAGTGCGTGGCTCGCCCGTGGATCCCGGGGCCGTAGTGATGCGCTCGGTGCCTGAAGGCCGCGGCACGGACCACGGCTCAGTCCCGATCGAGCATGGCGACCCGTTCAAAAAGACGTTTGATATCATCATGATTGTGGGGCTTGTGCTTTTGGGCGGTGTCTTTGCCGGCCTCACACTTGGCCTCATGGGTCTCGACATGATTAACCTGCAGGTCCTCATGACGTCAGGCTCGGACCAGGAGCGCAGGGATGCCGCTAAGGTCATGCGCCTATTGGAGCGCGGCCGCCACTGGGTCCTGGTCGTCCTCCTCCTGGGCAACGTCATTGTCAATGAGACACTTCCGATCTTCCTCTCCGAGTTCGGCTCGGGCCTCTCGGCGGTGATGATCTCGACCATTTTGATTGTCATCTTTGGTGAGATTGTGCCGCAGTCGATCTGTGCGCGGTACGGGCTCAAGATCGGCGCGGTGTGCGCACCCCTTGTGCATGTCGTCATGATCCTCCTCGCCCCCGTCGCGTGGCCAACCGCCAAGCTGCTGGACTACTGCCTGGGCGAGGAGCACGGCACGACCTACCGCAAGGCCGAGCTCAAAACGTTCGTGTCGCTGCACCAGCAGATTGGCACAGAGAACCTCAACGACGACGAGGTAACGATTATTCGCGCGGTCCTGGACCTGAATGAGAAGACTCTCACCGACGTAATGACACCCATCGAGGACGTGTACACACTCCCTATGGACTTTGTCCTGGACGAGGACGGTGTCCTGGAGCTTGTCAAATCAGGCTACTCGCGCGTGCCGATCCACGAGCCCCACCGCCCTGATGCGATCCTGGGCATGCTGCTCGTCAAGCAGCTTATCCAATACGACCCGGAGGATGCCTGGCCCGTGTCGCGCTTCAACTTGATGCCGCTCCCCGAAGCATCGCCGGACCTGAATTTGCTCGATGCAATCAACTACATGCAGTTCGGCCGCTCTCATATGATCCTGGTGTCGAAGCACCCCGGTGAGCCATCCGGCGCCATGGGTGTCGTTACGTTGGAGGATATCATTGAGGAGATGATCGGCGAGGAAATCGTGGATGAGACCGACGTGTTTGTCGATGTGCACAACAAAATCAAGGTCGTGCGGCAGCGCACACACCAAGACAAACAGGAGCAATGGCAGCCGTTGATTCGTGGGATCATCGAGCGCCGTCGCAAGTATGGCGGCCCCAGCCAGGCGCCGCTCCACCGCAGCTTTGGCACCATGAAGGAGACACAGGGCAGCAGCCACCTCCGCCCGCACAAGTACGGTGTGATCCCCGTGACCAAGGCCCGCGACAAGGTGTGGACCAAGAAGCCGGGCAGCTATCGCGACTATGACTCGCAGAGCGAAACGTCGCCGTATTTCCATGGCAAAAAGCCCACAACCCCAAGCTCCATGGCGTCGTCCACCGGCTTCACCGACTACAACGAAAGCCTTCCATCATGTTCGCTCAACTTGTCCGAGTCAGAGCGTCGATGCGAAGCGAGCGGCCCTTACATTGTGGAAATGGGAGGCGGTCAGCCGCGGGTCCTCACCGTGGCTGATGTAAATGAGGAGACAGCCCGCGACCAGCGAGTGCGCTCCGCCGCCAACAAGGCATCTTCGAGGAAGGAACCAGACTCATCGCAATCTCAGAACGAGTAGTAACGTTTACCCTCCATGCAGCGTGCTTATGAAGACGACCCGATCGCCAGGCTGCAGTACGTAGTCCATTTCCCCTTCGAGTTCCCAATCGCTGTCATTGATCAGAACGAGAATCCCTGGCCGCACACGATCGCCCTCGACAAAGAGCTCTTCCCGCTCCTGGATCATGTGCTCGCGAATGTGGGCCACCAGCGCACGCACATCCGGCAGAGATGATCCGTTCGACGGCACATCCACACGATGCACCTTCTCATGCGGGGGCGCAAGAAGCAGCTCCGTGCCTCCGCTAGCCGTGTCAGCCAGGCAACACCTACCCAAATTCCACCATCACAGGCACGCTAGGTACGACCATAGCAGCAGTTGATAGGCTAGATTCTCCACTGTGACACCGTTTTCCTCGAGAAATTTCGTCGACAAGGCGATGCCCCGTCAAACGTCGAAAGAGCCAATCATATTCTGGTCTTATTTTGCATGTCTTGAAAATCCAATCATTGAGCCGATCTGCACGATCATAAAGGTAGATTTCGTGCCTACGGAAAATCAACCCATCAGAATTTGACCGTTGTACATCTACATCTAGACACGACAGCTGCACATCAGCGGCTCCTCACTCTTCTTTCACCTTCGTGTTGTTGCCTGAAAGTCACTTGTAGGTGGCACATTCTTCCCGTCTGGTACGTGTTGTGGCACACTGATAAGGTAGTGTGACTTTTCGTGTGTACATCATGAAGCAGACAGCTTTCCTGCTGTTCCTGAGCTTTGCCAGTGCCCTGCCGGCCTTGGCCCAGAGCGGCGGAGGTGATGAGCAAAAGGACTCGTCAACTCAGGCCATCGTTTCCTCGATTATTCTGGCCATTATTCTTTCATGCATTTTTCTGATCGTGTTCTTAATCTTGCGACCCCGTTATCCGGCTGTGTACCAGCCGAAGTCGTACCGAGCCAAGCCAGCTTGGCGCAACACCGAGCCGCTTCCGAGCAGCACGTTTGGCTGGATTTCTCCGTACCTGCGTAATCCCGACAAGGAGATTCTGCGCATTAACGGTCTTGATGCATACTCGTTTATTCTCTTCATTCAGCTGATGATTCGCATTTTCGTTCCTATTTGGCTATTGTCGTGGGTGGTGCTGATGCCTCTCTATGCCGCTAATATTGAACATGGCAAGGGCCTCAATATGTTCGCATTTGGAAGTGTCATTGGTGCCTCTTCAAAAACTCAGCAGCTTCGCAGCTCTGGTGTGTTGATTTTGCACTACATCCTGGTTGCCTGGGTTGTGTACAACATCCATGCAATCATGATGAAGTTCATGGAGCTGCGCAAGGAGTTTTTGACCTCGCCTGAACATCGCAACACGAACCAGGCCAAGACATTCTTGGTGACTGGTGTGCCAAATGAAATGCTCAGCGAGACCCGTATGAAGGGGGTGTACGCTGATATCCCGGATGGTGTCAAAAAGGTGTGGATCAACCGCAATCTGAAGGAGCTTCCCGAAATGATCGAAGAGCGTGACAAGAACGTGAACAAGCTCGAGGGTGCCGTGTCAAAGCTTATCAAAACCGCTGCCAAGAACGTGAAGAAGGGCAAGGTGGAGCCTATGGCCCTCTCTGAGACACAGGAACCGTCCTTGGAAGTGGCTGAGCACTACGTGCCTGCTAAGAAGCGCCCTACTCATCGCCTTGGTAAGATCCCCTGTATTGGCGAGAAGGTGGATACGATCAGCTACTGTCGCGAGGAGATCATGCGCCTTAATCGGGAGATTTCTCAGAAGCGTGAAGTGGTTCTGGATGACTACGTGAATTACCCGCCGGAGAGCAGTGCCTTTGTTCTATGTAACACGATGCTCGGTGCCTACACGGGCTCCAATGCCAAGGTTCACCCGGAGCCTCACAAGCTCGCCAAGCGCTATCGCGAGGTGCACCCAGATGACATTGTGTGGACGAACATGAACAGGAATCCATATGAGCGCAAGGCCCGAACCGTCGGTTTCTGGGCACTTACAATTGCTACCATCATCTTCTGGACGATCCCGATTGCACTTGTGTCTCTGTTCTCCAGTGTGGATTACCTGCAGAAGAATGTCAGCTTCCTGAGCTGGATTGAAAACTTGCAAGTGGCCTCGGGAATTCCCCTTGGTGTGATCAAAGCCGTCCTTCCTACGGCAGCATTGGCCATTCTGAACTCTTTACTGCCTCCATGGCTGCGCTGGCATGCGAAGCAGAGCGGTGTACCTACTCGCACCGGCATTGAGCTAAGCCTGATGGACCGTTTCTTCCCCTTCCAGGTGATTCAGAACTTTATTTTCCTGACAATCCTTGGTGGAATTCAGCAACAAGAAGACCGGTTCCAACAAGCAATTCATGACCCGGCCGACTTTGTGGCTACGATTGCCATGGCTATCCCTACACAAGCGAACTTCTTCATGCAGTATGTCATTCTGATTGGTCTCTCAGGCGCTGCTGCCATGTTCCTTCAGTTGGTGCCTATCATTGTCTACTATGTCAAGATTAGGTTCTTGTCGTCGACGCCCCGTAAGTTGTGGCACCTCCGCAATGATATGGGTGCGCCCGCCTTTGGTCAGCTGTACCCTGTGACGCTCCTTATCACTGTTTTGGGCTTCGGCTACATGATCCTGGCGCCTATCATGAACGGATTTGCCGCTGTGACCTTCTTCACGCTCTACCTGGCTTACCGTTACCTCTTCCTGTATGTCTTTGATTGTAAGCCGGTGAACGAGACTGCCGGCCTATTCTTCAAGAAGGCCATCAACCAAACCTTTGTGGGTCTCTATGTCAGTCTGTTTGTGGCCGCATTGATGTACCTGTTCAACTCGGGCGCGAACCAGAACTTTATCGCTATGGGTGTGCTCACCTTAGTTCTGCTTGTCCTTGTGATTGCCTATCAGGTGTACTTGGGTATGCTTTGGAACAAGAGCATGGAGGAGATCCCTTCGATTTTGGCTCAACAGGGTCAACAGGCGCCGACGCAGCAGGCTGTGACTGACGCTCCGGATGCGCCCCCTGCCTTGCCTGAGAAGGATGCTTACTATGCAGACGCCCAGCAGGGCGCCATGGTCATGCAGCCGAGTGCGCCTGCGCATGTGCTTCAGGTTGAGCCGCCGCAAGTGAGCAAGGAGAAGGACGAGACGGAGGAGATTAAGACCATGAATGCATTCTATCACCCCTCCCGCACGTCGATGCAGCAAATCATGTGGTACCCCAATGACAACTACGGCATTGGTCGCTCGCAGGCCCTTGCGGACCAGAAGGCCGGCTATGAGTCCACTACCGAGCATGCGTTCCTTAACGAGAAGAGCAAAATCGATGAGGATGCTAACGCCCCTCCGGGTCAGGATCTTTAATAGGTCAGATGGGCTGGTTTCTTATGGATGCGATCTCATAGTGTCATTTTAATCTCAATTGTGTCTATAGTAGCAATTCCTAACAGATCTCTTGCATTTAGTGGAGGTTTCACGCACGTTTGAAGGCACGCTGCGACTTAATCTCTGGTCATGAGGGAGGATGTCGTAGCGGGCCTGTCCCAGCGGATCTGCGACCACATGAATAGTGACCATGCTGATGCTGTGGCACATTTGTGCATGTTCCATGCTCGACTTCCTCGCTTGCCTCCTTGGTCGGCGATGGAATCTATTTCAGCCACGACTATGGTCCTCCAATATAAAAGCCCTGAAGCCGAATATGATGCCTCGAGCGCAAGGTTATGCACTATTCATATATCCTTCGATCCACCTCTCGAGTCTTCGATGGATGCAAGGAAACGTCTAGTCGCTATGAGCAGAGAAAGTGAAGAACAGAATCGAAACCACTACAAGCAGGTACGTAACAAGTTCTGACAAGAAGCATTCTGCAGAATGGAATATGCAAGTCATTCTCGAGAAGACTGACTATTTCTTGACAAGTATGTTAGAAGAATTTGACATGCAGGTCCTATTACTGTTGTAATGTTAGTGTCGCTGCTGGCAGGCTCTCACAGGGTGATGCGCATGACTAACAGCCCGAGCACTTGGAATGGTATGGCTATGTTCCATACGGCATTCAAGATACTGGCAGCAATCTGCCTCGTGTTTTATCTATGTCATTTGGTCCAACACATAAGTTGTGCATGGGCTAATGCGGCACCTGTACCTGCAAATACGGCTCATTGGCCCTCTTGGCTCTGGACAACGCTGACCAGGCGCACTCTCCCTGCACTCACCTCTGAAACATGGAAAAACCAAACAGTTGTGATTACAGGAGGTTCCAACGGTCTGGGTGCGTCCGTGGCCAAGCTTTTGTTGGAACGGGGAGCCAAAGTCATCTCTTTGGACAAGTCAAAGCCAAGTTTCAAGCATATGAATATGTCAACGTACCACTGTGATGTATCTAAGCAACATGAGCTTACAAGCGTTGCACGAAGCATCATATCTACACATGGCTCTCCTACTATCGTAATCAATAATGCCGGAATGAGGAATGGCCTTCCCTTGCTTGCGCTGCCAAATGATGCACTGAGAAGGTATGTATATCTGTCCTCATGTTGTTGTACCATCGAGACAAATACTTTGGCTCACTTTTGGATCTTGAAAGAGTTCCTCCCCCATATGGTTGCAGAAAAAAAAGGTCATGTCGTGACCATTTCATCGTTACTGGGATATACAAGTGTGGCACAATTGAGTAAGTACATGCAAAATTAATTCTTAGCGGACTACGTTGCATCGAAGCATGCCTTAGTGGGGCTGCACGAGTCACTGCGCTTCGAATTGGATACAATCTACAGGACACCTTATGTTCGTACAACGCTTGTCACAACGGGGCAACTGGATGAAACAAACATGTTTGCAGGAATTCAATACAACCGCCTTGCCCGCTTTGTTGCTCCCTCTGTGCAGGTAGGGAGAGTCGCTAAAGCCATCGTGGATGCATTGGAGAAACAGGAGAGCCGGACTATTATAATACCTTGGTATGTGGCAGCAGCGCCACTTTTGCGAGTACTGCCGTCTTTTCTCCATGATGGGATACAACGGGTACGTCGGGAGCTACTGATGAATAGGCATTGGGCGCAAATCATTCCATGTCTTCGCTGATATCTAAACAAAGAGAAAGGACTACATCGACTTCCTAAATTGAATCAGCCGGGGTATCTAGTGACTAATTTACGATTGATCGGGTCGTGAGTATAGCGCAAGTAGGGACGAACTTGAGTAAAGCCAGGAAATTGCTTGCTTGCTTGTTCATCTGACACGCTTGGGTGAATTATCACATTTTGGCCAGGCTCCCAATTGGCAGGCGTAGTGACAGATTGCTGATCAACAAGTTGAAGAGAATCAATGATACGTAAAATTTCATTGAAGTTGCGCCCCGTAGATGCAGGATAGGAGAGTTTCAGTCTAATAATGTTGCGGGGGTCGATAACAAATACATCCCGGACTGTCAAAGGGTTTCCCAACGCATCCACATTAGTGGGGTCCAAGGCATCCAGCATGTCATATTGTGTGGCAATCTTTCGGTCAGGGTCAGCAAGAATAGGAAATGTGACTTCGTGTCCTGCAATAGCTTCGATATCCTTAACCCATGATTGATGCGAGTTCACGTCATTAATTGACAGCCCAATGACCTTCACCCCACGTTTATGGAACTCATCGGTACAACGGGCAATTTCACAAAACTCAGTCGTACATACAGGTGTAAAATCGTCTGGATGGGAAAAAAGAATGGTCCATGAACCATTCATCCAACTGTGAAAGCGGATTTTCCCCTCCGTCGACTGCGCCTCAAAATCCGGCGCTACCGAACCAAGTCGTAATGCTGTCATACTGGATCATTCGCTAATTTGGTCCATGCACGGGAAGACCCTGGAGAAATGACCAATCACTTAGAATAATGGCCAATCATATGAGTCAAATGGGAAATTGCGGAGTTTCCAGATGCTTCGCACGTGTCTTATCTGGCAACACGGGATTCCCCATAAAAGCCAGTCTGGTGGCATTTCATAGCTTCATACCCTATACCAACAATGTCGAACAGCAACTTGGAAAGCCAGGCTCACGAATTCGCCTCTGACATGTCGAAGAAGGTCGGCAATGCCGCCTCGGAGGCTCAGGGCCACGTGGAGAACGCTGCCCAGCAGAGCCACGGTGCTATCAGTGATGCCGCGAAGAAGGCCGAGAACAGCGTGCCTGAGGCCAAGGAGGGTGGTCACAGCCTCGTTGAGCAGGGTCAGGAGTACCTGAGCCAGGCTTCGAAGTACGTGCAGGAGCAGTCGCAGAAGCTCTTCAACAGCGAGAGCTCGGCTGCCTCCGCCACCGACAACTCGTCGACTCTTGGTCAGATCAGCGAGCAGGCCCAGAAGTATGCTTCGGATGCCATGGACTCAGTTAGCAAGGCCTTTGGCTCTGCCAGTGACAAGGCTTCCCAGGGTGCTGACAAGATCGCCGGCAACGAGTCGTACGTTGACAGCGCTCGCCAGACCGCTAGCGACGCTCTCGGCAAGGCTCAAGACTACGTTAAGAAGTAAATAATAGCGTCAAACTTGTAGAAAGAATGACAATGTAGTCGATTTGCGGGGTAGTTAGCCTTGTGAGTGGGCCATAAATAATTATTGAACATGGGTCTACTTGTGGAGAGGTTCGTTCCGTCAGACGAGTTTCACTCTGACTATGGAAGAAGACCTTGTTGAAGATGTGCTATCTGCTTATGCCGGGAATATATTAAGCCCTGATGATAGTATAACTTTATCATTAAGGAAGGAAGAGTTGAACGCTGCACCACAATACTTGGACGAAGGTCCTCGCACGTTGATACCTGCTCCCTGGCGACGGCCAGTGACAGTTGATGATAATATTAGTGAAACAAGCTCTATGATTCGGCTAGAAGAAGAGGATCAGCAGGCGCGAGAAGAATGGGATGAGGGTGTTAGACAGTTGCAGACCGCCTTTCAGATTGTTATCATACCATTGGTCGGGAAATGGTTCGGTCGCCGCTGGAGCTATTGGTGTAAGTATGTGGATGGACCATTAACGCTGCAGTATTCTCAAGATATTTCCAAAACTTTGTGTAATTCTCTAAAGTATAAGATTTATACCCCATGTTGCTAGCACGATTGATGCTTCTGTAGCTTTCTTCGCCTAACCTTGTGTCTTTCTATTTTGTCTATATGGGCACTGACCAGTTACTTTTTGTTTGTATTTCCACAGTTCATTATCCTGTTGGAGCAGAGTCGTATCGCTAGAAAGTAGAGTTTGGCTCGGTGTAGTTCAGTCGGTAAACAGTGTTGTGAAACGTGGAGGACGATCTGAGCAACCGAAGAATTTTTTTTCGGTTGATATCTTGGCACGATGAATGAGGAGCTGCCTAGAATAGTGATTGTTGACCACTATGATTCATATACAAGAAACCTCCTTCCGTTAATTTCGTCGTGTTTTGAACCGCCACCCAGCGCTGAACTCCTAAATAATAGAGTTACAGTGATTCGGCATACACATGAAGCGCTCGAAGCAGAAGAGTTCTGTGCGAATTTCCTACCGCATGTGGATGCCTTGATTTTATCACCAGGCCCCGGATCTGCAGAATCCTTATCTGACTTTGGGACGTCTATGTCTCTTCTACAGCATCCAGCATTACATGATTTTCCCATCCTGGGCGTTTGTCTTGGACATCAAGGTATCGCGAAAGCAGCAGGTGGCACAATTGATCAGCTATCGGAGCCGTTTCATGGTAGAAAAAGGGCACTTTTTATGAGTGAGACTGGAAGAACAGACGGACTCCGAAGCATAATGGATGGGGTAGAGGATGGCACCGAAACTATTTGCTATAACAGTCTCATTGTAAATGAAGATTCATTACCCGAATATATTTCTGTTACTGCGAGATCATATATAGATGGTGAAAGCAAGAAAACTATTGTTCAAGCAATCGAGCACAACAAACAGCCGCATTTTGGTGTGCAGTTTCACCCTGAAAGCATAGAATCATGCGCAGGCAATGTGGTTCTTCGTAATTTCCTCCACAATGTGGCCAAGGTTTGGAGCAAGAAGGAACCTTCGAGGGTCAGAGCATGGGCCGATCCAGCTACGTGTCTTCCAGCTCAAATTCAGAGTTTAGGTACATTTTGTGTTGCCCAGGGAAATGCACTTCCGCTTCACGAGAAAAAATGGCGTCTTCAGCAAAAAAGTTGGCCTGCCGCCCAAAGCTTAAGGGAAGTGTTGGCAGTACAGGCTCCTGCATTAATGAAGAGGCTTTTCAGGAGTGATGAAGTGGGGAGTGTTTGGCTAGACAGCGCTAGTCCATTCGATCCTCAAAGCAATGTGTCGGTGATGAGCCACTCGGATTTCGTCTTGACGTATAATATGGAGGGTTGTTTGCAGTTGGCCCTTGGCGGCAACCATAGCCTTCAACAGGTGGATATGGGCAGTCACGAACAGTTTTGGGACTGGCTCGATGAAGTGCAACGAACAATCCAGTCGCAAATGAAAGACTTGTCGCCTAACAGAAGTACGACATTTAGGACTGGTTTCCTTGGCATTTGGAGTTATGAAATGAAGGACGAGTCGCTGAATTTAAAAAAATTGTCTGCGGAGAATTACGAAGGATGTTCTAACACTTTAGTGGATCGGATGGAACTTCCTGCGGCTCAATGGGCGTTTTGCAGCAAAGTGCTTTGTTTGGACCATACTTCAATGACGTGGACTGCATACGCACTAGTGAAAGACGAGGGATATGCGGTAGGCACTCTTGTCCAGCTGGAACAGTTAGGTGCACAGATTGGGGTCCAAGCGCGTGACGCAGAAAAATGGTTCTGTGAAGTTGAAGTTGCGGTGCTGGAAACTAGCAATATTTCAAAGTCGTTGACCCAAGGGCTTGCTCTTTCTGTGGACGCTCTAGATGACGGAGCAGTATATATGGAAAAGGTTGAAGAAGCTCGAAAGCTGATTAGTATGGGCGAAAGCTATGAAATTTGTTTAACTACTCAATTCGAAGGGAGTGTTCCGGGGCTCGATGGCTACGACGACTACTTTTCAATGTACTGTGCATTACGGAGAAAAAATCCGGCGCCATTTGGAGCGTACTTGGAACTCCTTCCTCTGTATGGAAAACCTCAAGCTATTCTCTCTACAAGTCCCGAGCGTTTCTTAACTGTAGCAGAGGACGGACATGTCGAAATGCGCCCCATTAAGGGCACGAAGGTACGGCCAGGATGGGGACCAGGTGAAGAAGACTGGTTTAGCAAGGCTGCTGATCCTGACATGAAAACATTTATGGAACAGGAGGACCGACGACGCAAAATGCAACTTCATAAAGACCCAAAGGAACGAGCAGAAAATTTGATGATTGCAGATCTAATCCGTGCTGATCTGCAATCTGTTTGTTATCCTGGATCAGTCACTGTCCCGAGACTAATTGCCCTGGAGACGTACGAGACAGTGCATCAACTTGTAACGTCCGTCGTGGGTACTCTACGTCCAGGCATTGGCTGTGTCGAAGCTACCAAACGCTGTTTTCCACCTGGCAGCATGACCGGTGCTCCAAAACGGCGCAGTGTTGAACTCATTGAAACACTCGAGCGCCCACTCCATCAGCCAGGAATGAGTAGTCGACGCCGAGCAATGTATTCAGGGGCTTTGGGATTCATTGGCGTTGATGGTGCATCTAATTTATCTGTTGTCATTCGCACAGTTACTGTGCAAGCTAACAATGTAACGGTAGGAGCCGGTGGTGCTATTACGTTTTTGTCAAGCCCTGAGGGCGAGTGGGACGAAGTGCTCACCAAGCTAGGATCCGTAGCTGCACTAGCCACATAGATTACATTTCACCGCATTCTGTCATTAGTGATATAAAACATACCAGAAATGCAAACATCGAGTCGAGGGCGATCGTTCGTACCAGTGGGAACATTCTCAATCTTTCTCACGGTAAGCATTCCTTCAATCACTTTGCCGAAGACAACATGCTTTCCGTCCAAAAATCCAGCAGGCTGCGTGGTAATAAAAAACTAGGTTAGTGAATGATACCGTACTTGGGAGCCATTACTGTTGGGACCTGCATTGGCCTGCGTTAGTAGTGGTAACTCACCATACTGAGTAGACCAGGCGCATCATGTTTTAGCGTAAAGTTTTCATCGGCAAACTTGTCACCATAGATACTAAAACTTCCGGTACCATCCCCGTTCAAAAAGTCACCGCCCTGACACATAAAATCTTTGATTACACGATGGAATAGAGCACCTTTATATCCCATGGGTCGGTGGTTTACACTGATATGAGCTAGAGGTACAAACCGATATTCGCCTGTGCACAATTGCCGAAAGTTTTCCGCAGTTCTAATTAATGTAAGAGATCCTAGCACATACTTAGGTACAACATCAGAGAAGAGCTCAATTTTGATGCGACCGGCAGGGTTGTCTCCAATGGTGATGTCGAAGAAGACAACAGGTCGTCCGTTAGTACCTGCGCCTACGATTGTCATTATGCTCCAGCGTATGTGAACAGATCAAAATTAGACCGATTTGCCCTCCACCGTCTCCGCGTATACGCTCCCACTTCCCATGAGTTTATGGTCCAAACAAGCTCGCTTTCTTACTGGCATTCGGTATAATGCTACGGGACGATACTTTCGCATGCCTCCGAAGGCCTTTCACACAGCTAATAGGCTGCATGTGCGGCAAAGAGCACCGCTACCGTCGTACGTGCACATCACATCTCACTTGTCAGCGACGCCGAAAAGTATGACCCTCTTGTGAACCTTTTAGAGGACGAAAATATCCCTATTAGGATCAATAAAGTATCTTCAATGGGTGTTCAACTTGCTGATGGCCAAGAATATCCGCCGACATGTGTCTTCCTTGATGGTCGCGCGTTTGTATGGACTCCTCCTGCTATCGATAAGACGAAGGCTATGCCGAACGGGCACGGATGGGAAGCATGGACGAACGATATTTGGGTCCTATTTGAGCTGACAACGCCCCGACCAGGTGCGTACATGATTGTCTCACTCTCTTAGAGATCCTGATCCTAGGCACCGGTGACGTGGTTTTACCTGTACCTACGCGTATCAAATCCTACCTGAACTCCCTGGGCATCCAACTGGACGTTCAAAACACTGTATGTTTACCGCTCTAATTTTCAGCGCAACGCATGCTCAACTTTCAACCTCTTATCCGAAGAGGGACGCAAGGTAGCTCTAGCGTTATTGCCGCAGTCCAACTAGCTGTTATCTTTATACTATAAGTTTAAACAGTTTCACATCATAATAGTTAATGAGGTAACGGGAAAATGTTGCACCCATGAAACCAACGCCGATATAGATGACCAGCCGGGGCGCATCTAGTGTCAGTACGAAACACATACCAATGCAAAATCTCTCTTCAGACGTGCAGTGAAGCGTGCATTCAGGCTTCATTGTAGATTTTTTGCTGTTGCGAGTCTGTCCTTTTTGGCTCTTTACTTGAGTACGTAGACGAAGAGAATCAGTGATCGACATTTTACCCATCAGTCGTTGTATAACGAATCTTTTGCATATCCTGTATGATCTCGGGATTCCCGTCTTCAAAATAGGAGTTGCACAGACTTTCCAAGCAACCAAAGGTGCAATGGCTGCTGTCAGAATATACAAGAACGTACCAAAAATAAGCGACGCTACCAATCTCCCTCGAACACTTCGAAGAACCATGAAATTCCAAAATGCGGACATTCTCCAAGTCAGTTCGGACGGTAGAATCGAAGTGAGTCTTCTCAGAACCATATCGAGTCTTTCCATGTCTTCGTAAAAGTAATTGTTTGTGCGCCAGTTTCCAATTGCAACACCGAGAAATGCACCCACGAAGCAGACCACTGTCATATAAGAGTAAAAATGCGCATACCATCATCATAACAAGGGCAGGGCTCCAGTGGAATAGGCTGAATAACCAAAGAGAGACACCCAAGTGCAAAGATTGATAAAGGGACTAGGCATATTAGCTCGTTGCACATACCTAAGGAGCCCCGCCATTGAAGCATTTGCTCGAAGTATGAGTCAAAGGCCAATGCACCAAGTGCAGAGATTGCCCCTATTAAAGCACCAGCAACACAGTCTAGAAGTCAGCGCAATGAACTCACCAATTATGCTATGCATTCCAAGGTATAAACGACCATATATGACCGTGCAAGTATAGAACAAGATCACGAGTTCGGTCAATGGAGATGAGCGTATCAATGTAGACCATCCGTTTGGCTGCATCAATTTAAAGTCAATGAGGAATGATAGCGTTTTCCGAATCTGAATCAGGAAATAGTAAACAGCAATCGACATTCCTACCGCATTGGCAGAATGAGTTGAGGGAAAGCCATATTCTAAATGGTATGACCCAATGATCAGTCGACGCACTGGTGGTGACAATGGTCTCTCAATACAGAAATAGTCCTGGTCTGTTAGTATGAGAGAAACGTCTCACTTTTACAATCGCTGTAAGATATACACCAAGGCCCAGTGTTAAAATTAAACTGGCTTGTCAGCTAACGTCTCGCCATTAAGCTTACATTCGCCCAAAACTGGGCTCCAATAGCAAGTATATCGGAGGCAAAAATAACAAGAAAAACGTATGTGAACCCAAGATAGAAGTATACAAAAAGTACTTGTCCAAGAAAGGATGCATAACGTGCGCCTTTCGGTGTTACATTGGAATCACAAATACACTCAACATACCTGGTGCCGGGCTAAGCTTACAGAAGACTCCCGGACATGGCTCCGAATGGCATTTCTAAGAAGCCAAAGAGCTCCATGATGGCGACGGTTGGCGTCATGGCCAGCACCAGTAGCGTGACGTACCATGTCAGTCAACAAAAAGGAAACAAACAGTAACTCCACAAGCTATATAGACACTGAATTTTCAATTAAAAAATGATCGAATTCTATACAGAATCACATACTAGAATAACCAAAAGAAATCAAATAAAAGTAAAGATATTAAATAAAAATATTACTCAAGAATTATTATTATAAATAAATATTCAGAAGTATCAAAGTAACTGATTTTATTTTCATTTTTAATAAACGCACGAGATTATTAAATTCAAAGAAATATATTTATTCCAAATTATCTCGAATTATAAATGATAATTATTCGTCATATCAATTCATTTAAAAATAATATTTATTTGCTATATCTTTTAAATAAGAATTGATAACATTGTTGCACAATTAATTTTTCATTGATTGAATTTTAATTTTTATGTTGATGAATTTTATATCCTTCGCGACATTTTATTCTATTGATTATTTATGTTTATTTTAAATATCAAAACAATGTTTCTCCACTTGTGCATTTTTATTGACACTCTCCCCTCTCCACATTGTTGTTATGTCGCACCAGTACGTATCGCTTGTGCCTTGAATGAATTCTAATTCAGCAACATATCGTCACTCTCAGATGCGCAAATTCACGAGCTTAACCAGAGAGCTATAGATGAGTCACTTCAATGTCATGTTGGATATTCCCATTCTCTGGTTAGTGCCGAACAGCCTTTAAATTTACTATTGCAAGTATACCATGACAATCTCAACTTCATCGGGGAGATCAAGTGGCTCATTTCGGAATCTCATTACAGTGGAATGTATCAACTTAAAGGTGATGGCAACTGCTTTTATCGAGCCTTTGGATTCGCGTTTATCAAGTCTTTGTCATTGTCTCAAGATCGAGCGTCGCAAGTACGCACTGCTGAACAAATTGAATCAACTTTCCCGCTTCTTGTCAGCAATGGTATTGACGAAGATATCACTAGAGATTTTTTTGAACCCTTTCAAAGCCTGGTCCGTCGCGCGATAGGTTTTCAGACAACGTCGGCTTTAAGCCTTCACGATCTTCTCGAAACTTTTAATGACCCGGAAGCGAGTAATTCGATCGTCATGTACCTGCGCCTTCTCACAAGTACTCACCTCAAGGTAAGTACCAGAAAATTTAAACATTACAGCTAAATGCCGCTGAATACGAACCATTTCTGATTTCCCTGAACGAGAAAGGCCCACTTTCTATGAACGATTTTTGTACACAAGAAGTTGAATCTTTTGGAAAGGATGCGGATCATTTACAAATCACAGCCCTTTGCAGAGCTTTAAACACTTCTTTGGAAGTTGTCTATCTTAATGGACAAAATAATTCAGCAATGAATTTTAACTCCATGACATCGTCGACTTATAACGAAGTTATTCAATTGATCGAGTCTCATCCTTGCAATATTATCTCATTCTGGGATGAGAAGGCTTCACACCACATTGGATCACTGCTATATCGACCTGGTCATTATGACTTGTTGACAATGAAACCTTAGCTCCGGTAGTGTACAGGTGCCTATGAAGCAGTGTGTCAGAACGCTCGGGCCCTATAATCACGTGCCTCCAACTTTTTCATGGATCTGAGTATTTGGTCGTCTCCATCTACGTTCAACTAAAGTGTTCACGCGTTCTTCGTCAACCGCCCGGTGAACGGACACTTCATGGACAGAAGCAAAGTGGTAGAAATCCACCCTGAGAGGGTTGGAAATGTGTCATCTTCTTCATATCCCCATCAAGTACCAGGGGTGTCTGGGGCTTGGGACCTTGAAACATTCAAGAAAAATCTTAGCGTCGCTCTTAGCCGCTGGACCTCGGAGCTATGCGAGTTTGATCTTGTGGGCGTGGATGCAAGTATCGCAAATGCCATTCGGCGCACACTTATGGCCGAAGTGCCCACTGTTGCTATCGAGCATGTGTATATTTGGAATAATACCTCTATCATTCAGGATGAAGTCCTCTCTCACCGTCTTGGTTTGATACCTCTGGCTATTGATCCACGGAAACTAAACTTTAAGCTACAGGATGAGGCGAATGATCAAAATACTGTTGTTTTCACACTCAAGGCAGAGTGCAAAAAGCGCAACACTGGTGATGCAACCATCGAAGGTCGCTACGTTTATTCGTCGATGTTAGAGTGGGATCCTAAGGGTGACCAAGCTGAGCTGATGTCTGATTCACCACCGAGACCCATCCATCCCGATATTGTAATTGCAAAAATGGCGCCGGGGCAAGCCATGGAAATGGAGCTTCATTGCGAAAAAGGCATTGGCAAAGATCATGCCAAATTCTCCCCCGTCGCTACGGCCACATATCGTCTGCTTCCTCTAATTGAAATCTTGCAGCCTATTCCCGAACCTTTAATCCCTAAGCTTATCGCTTGTTTTCCTGAGGGTGTGCTTGAGCGAGGTGGTAAAAATGGGGTTCAGGTCGCAAATGCTAGAAAAGATACAGTAAGTCGTGAAGTCCTTCGACATCCCGAGTTTGAAGGTCTTGTCCGCTTGGGACGTATCCAAGACCATTTTATGTGTACGTCGTGCTTTTGCTAATGGACAGTCTGCGTTGAATCAACTGGTGTATATGAGCCGGAGGACCTGCTTCCGGCCTCTATTGAGGTATTGCGGAATAAAATCGCACTCCTCAAGCTTGCACTAGACGACATGCCGAGTGCATCTCACGTATGATGATAGTCGTCTTCCGTATTTACGTTTAAATCACAATGATCAGGTCGTCATCCCCATTGTCGACTGTTTGTTTGGATTCCAACGATTCTTGTTCCCTGCTCACAGATCTTACTTTCTCTGATCTGTTCGACGGGGGCTTTGATCCGCGCAAATTTGCTCGAGGGAGTGTCTCAGGCCGCGCTGAATGTCGTGCGAGTAACTGGAATGAGCAAAAGAATACATACCCTGGCTGTTGCATCATTTTGCTCCATCCTAGCATTGATAGTAGGCGTTAACTTATGACTCCCATCATTGAGATTCTTTCCCTGTAGCGTTGCCTGAGCAATACTGAGGGCTTTTGCAGCCAAGTTGTTGTGATCCAAGTTATCAAGGAACTTTTTGTCAATATCGTCATTTGATTGTGTCACTGTTTGTACATTCGCCGCACTTGGATTATATTTTCGTGTTTTGACAAGCGTATCCATTTTCCTGAAGGGCAAGTATTCCTGATCCTCCTTTTTTCGCTTCCGCTGTTCTTTCTGTTCTTTCCCTCGTCCCAGCTTCGTGGTAATATCATACATCCTGTTCGCTGGGTCACTCGTATGTCGGGGTCCCTGGGTGGCGGACACCACATAGGTGGGACCTGCCAGCGATGTACCTCCCACGTCCAGCCCGCCCAAGTCTCCTCGTGTGAACACTCTTTTACTGGAACGTTCTCCTTGGAATGGCCTGGATGCATTCATAGGCTGAGAACTAAAAGACGATGTCCTAACGTTAGTAAGGTTGAAAGACGTACGCCGTGGCAAGCTCCATGCGTGACCGCTGTCTGGTTGCCACAGCCATTTCTAGATGCTTGTGGCATACACCGTCGGACCTTCCCTTCAGTACAAAGGCATGACAACGCTTCCCATTCTTTTTCATAGCACAACAGTGGGCATAACTTTCAGCCAGCCCAATCACCAATATTGACTCGGAGGAGCGAGGCGTTATCGTTAACTCTCGCGACGGTTGCTGAATTAGATGTGAATACGTACTCCATTGCGTGGTGGCAAGATTTTTGGATTTAATATGGCCAACAGTACCCCATCCCTTTCTTTCCAGAGTTTCTCAAATGCACTGCGATCACTCTTTGAATGACTCGCATTAGGCCCATCGTCAAAAACTAGCATTCGCATTGAACAATGCCCAGGAAGCTCCCTGTTTGTGTCGACATATTTGGCACTAAGATCTAGCAATCGAGAGCCAAAATATTTGCGCGTCACTTTAGTTGGATCCTCATTATGGTCAGTGTTATCGGCACTTGTAGTGTACTTGAGTTCAGTTTTTTCGCCCATTACGGCAAACAAAACCCAGTCACCATAAAGAGGAATTTCGTAGTTACCGTCCATCATTGGTTTCGTAGTATCACGGGTATAATCTGCAGACGACCCGAGACGACCAGTGAGGGAATACAATAGACTGGGCGACAACGCATATCGACAGTCCATATGGTTCTGCAAGCGCATATGAGTCAAGTACCGTGTCCTGGGATAAGAATAAAGAAACGCACTTGAGCTTTGTCTGTGAGTTTGGTTCCAATCTCTCGAAGTTAAGATCGTCAACAGGGGGTTTATACTGTACAGGGCCTCGTTCCAACTTTTCTAACAGCTCGAGCCGTTCGTTCCTTCCAGTATCACAGACAGGTCGCTGGTCAAAAGATTTGCTTCTAGAATCTCGTAATGATTCCTTCTCTTCACGTTGTTTTTGACGTGTTTGCTCCAGATTTTGTACTTCTGTAGCACATTCACTCAATGAGGTGGAATGGAGGCGTTGCATGTATTTTGCACGATTTTGAGCGTGCTTTAAGGATATCTCGCGAAGTTCATCTACTAATCAGTATTCAGTACGCACCTGCTCCTCTTTTAGTGGATTCTGACATATAATTCTGGCCCACATAGTTGTGCAAATGATCCATTCGAGAGTCCAACATGTAAGAGCCTAGTCGCGTACTGTCAGCACGCGTTGTGTGGAATTAGTCATGCGGAGCGCGCCGGCCCCGATTATCATGTGGAGGTTTGACCCGAGGCGGGCGATCCGACGCACCACTAGCGTCAGTGGCGGGCAATTCATTCTTACTTTCTAAATAGAACTGAAAAGGGCTTGCATCCAACTAGGCCACTTGAAGGCTGTAGGAAAGGCTTAAAATGCTTTCTGCTCCAGATCCCTATCCTTCGGTTTCAAGTCATAATCCTGCTCCTGATGATGCTGAGATTGAGAGTCGTACACCACAAATCTGCGTGGACTATTTGAGCCATAACTGGAAGGACGAAGATGTTTGGAATAGTTGGAAGGCTATGACAAAACGCAAAAACGAGATTGCCAATGGTGTTCGTCTTGAGAATGCCAGTTGGCGAACATGGGCGAAACAGCGCGGGAACCTTAAAACCGTCAGCCCGGAGACACTTAACTGGTACGTCCAAATAAGTTTTGACAATTTAGGTTAAAAGAAAGCGATGTTACATGGCTTTATGGTCCCCTTCATGGTGACGCACCGGCTGTGCCACCACCCAAGGTGGCTTCGACCGCTGAGCGACTTGGTATTGATGTTTTACCTAGAAAAAAATCCATTCTGAAACACCGAACTCTCTCTGAAATTCTTCAAACTCCCATGATGGTATCACCACCTAATGAAACGAGCCATACAGAAGCCATTGTAAAGCCACGAGAAACTGAGGAGGCCGCTAAAGCGGATTCTGGCCGGAAACGAAACACGTCTCTTACGTTGGGTGTGTTGAAATCGAACCGAAAAGATTCTGCTCCTAAAAACCGTCATATTAGTTTCAACACTCTAGTTGAACAATGCATCGCACTGGAAGAAAACCCTCATTCGTATTTCCACGATGATTATTCAGACGAAGATGACGAGACATTTGAACATGAGAACGAAGAAAGTTCCCTTGGTGATAACATCGACTCACTATTGTCTCCTCCAAAATCGTCCAAAAGCATGGACGAGGTCAACAACAAACCTGTCACAATCGCCATTATTCCTCCTACGCATCTCAAAACTGGTCATGAGTATCTTCTTCCTAATTATGACGACGTGCTCTATGGGGATGAAGAGGAAGCTTCTGAACTGAATGCCCGCTACTCGGTGGCAGACGCTGTGGCAGATACGCATGACTTCCCTTTAGATCATGATGATGGGTACGACTATTACGATTCGGACGAAGAATTTGCGGCCGATGAGCCTCCAATTTATTCTCGTTCAAACCCTCGAGACGCTGGTTCTGAAGGCACGTACAGCGCTCAGCTATAAGAACGTTAGTACTAACACGGCGAGAAAGACCTCGCAATGTTAAATAAGTCACCAAAGTTGGATTCAAGCGACGGCGGACGAGGGCGCCCCACTGACGCAAGCTTCCTATCTTCTTTCGATGAAAATGGCACATTGATACCCAAGTCTGGTCCTGACATGACTGAGGAAGATGATCTGATGGTCAATGTCTATAATCTACCTAATGCAGCCTTGTCTGATAAGTCCCTCTCGGAGCATAGTGAGAGACTACCATATCGAGGGGGTCCTACACCATTTAATACTCCCACAGGCCCTTTTTCAGCACGCAGTCAAGATTTAGACGCAAGCATGCAACGTATTTCACATGCATCTGGTGCCTTAGTCGCCCCGCCTCCGTACATGCCTCGAGTCCCACTCGCAGAAGATTATGTGGAAGAAGACAAAGGCGGTCTTATTGCAAGTGCTGTTGAAATTATTAACACAGCGCGTGATCTTTTTGGGGCTATTATGGGCTCGTCGAGTCAAATAGGGAGGTCCTGGTACGATTAACATGTCATAATCTGTTCCGTAGATCAATAACTGTGACCCGATCGCCCGATTTATGTGGCTCGACCGTCCCCATCGTGCCTCAATCTCTTCCGAAGATGTGTAAGTGCATGTCTAGCTTTCATCAAGTGCTAAGAGAACAAGTGAATGAAGATCACAAAATGACACTTATAAAGGGTTTTATTTAAAGGACGGTTTATCTCAGGTCATGCCCCCTCGTCACAGAGATGCAAGACACTTTCCAAGTACCATCTCTTACGGATCGTGCTGATTCTCTATCTTTAGATGGTCATTACATTGACCGGACCATGAAAATCTTGCATATGATGACCTCCCCATATATGTTCACGATTTTCCAAGATCTCCGAAACCACTCTATCAATCTTGGATTAGAAGTTCCGCCGGTTGCACCCGAGACGATTGACCTAACAGCACTAGAACATACCTTTCTTGAAGACGAATTCCACAATGCTGAAGAAACCGTTAAGCCACAGTCTATAAGACTACCCAACTTTGCACAGCTACCACTTAAACTTCCTTCACCGGTTTTAAATACTCCGACCAACCCCTATGATGACCTGTCTCAGCACTTGTGCCGCTTCGGTCTTCATGTCGAGGCACTCGAATTTAGGCGCTCTCACGTTGACTGTGATTTTGTGCTCAACACATTTCTCAGTATTTATCGTACTCCTAATGAAGGAAGTTGTAGCAAGAATGTCCGAAAGCCTGCCCGTGTTACTGAATCTGGTGAGATGCTGATGTACTCCCTACTTGAAACGCTTCAGGTGCATGAGACTACAGTTCGTCGCCAGCTACAGCAGACCTCAGAAGGTCTAACAAAAGTACCGGGTAATGTGATTCTACCGGTGAGCATATGTGTGCCGTGGGAAGAGACGGTGCCTGGTCTGTTGTAATCGACACCGAGCGCTGCTCCTACGCACTTGGCCGCCGTGTGCAAAGAGGCTTCGCGTGTGATCACCAAGTCTGGTCGCCAAATAAACTATAATCTCTCGCCCAGTGTGATTGTGCCGATTCACTGGATTGTGTATGTGCTGCAATGTGCATTCATCCCCACGGATCCGGCGCTTTGCATTATTGCGAAGGGCCACACGCCAGTGATCCCCATTACTGTCCCCTTTCCCCGTCATTGGGCCGTGATACATCGTTGGCTGTATACGCGTGATACGTCAAAGCTACTAAGTTCGCTTGTGCCTCTAGGTATCATCATGAAGCGCATGTCCGAAAACGAGAAGCGCCACCCCAGGCTAGGACATTGCCTTGAAGCTCTCTCAGCTTTCTCGCTCTCGTTCCTTACCGTCTTCCTCGTCAAAATCCGTGCGACATGGTACAACGGGAAGACAGTCGGTGTTTACTCCATGGATTTCTGGAGAACGCTTGCTCAGGCGTGGGATCTGGTGATGGGTGCGGTAATTCTGCGCAAGGGTCGCATGCAAAAGAATGCTACATCTATATCAGCTAGTGCCAGCGAGCGTTCAACGCCCGCAGACGAACTACGGGGTGTGTGATGGCAATGCCAAGGAGGAGGCCCAAGATCGTCATAACTAGCTGTGTTTTGTTGAAGGATGCATGCAGACGATCAAAGGGACCTGATGGTGATGCCACAGTATAGATCCAATCGAGACCCGTAGCAAGGACCAAAGATGAACTTTCCAGGAGCGCGGGTGATGTGACTAGCGCGTCCAGACGCGCACCCAAATGCTCGGGCTTAGTCAACTTCCACTGTGCCTCGTCCGGCAGCCGCACCTGGTAGGGCACGAGACGCTCCTCGGTGTCCGCCTTGCTGGGCTTACCAAGAGGCCGCCGGGGATCGAGCATGCGTCGAGGCAGAAGCACCACCTCACTGCGGTTCGTTGCCACAACAAGGGAGCGTGACGCGACGCCAAGCAAGGTGCGCGTCACTTCGGTAGCACGCACTGAATACGGTAGCACAAAGACTTGCATAAAGACCAGGGGCGTACTGAGTGCAGTCGTTGGCTCGACGTCTGCACGCCTGCCCCACCAACCAGACCACTGGGCGCCTGCTGGTGTCCCGCTTTCATACATCTCAATGGACAACAGTCGCTCGGGCGCTGTCACATCGTCGCTAGTGTATTGCAGCGTGATCCAATTCTCCGCATAAGTAACGAAAGCGCGAGGATGAGACATGTCAGGGACAGTTGCATGGTACAGCAACTGACCGGTCACCGTGTCGATTAAGTAGAGCCGACCCTCCTTGGCAGTTCCATCGTAGGTCACGACAAGGCGCGCCTGAGGGTGCAGGTACTTGTACAACACCGTACGGTCACCGCGCACCTTTCCTGCACTCGCAACGTGATCGCGGCTCAAATCGCGCATAGCCACAATGGTTTCATTGGGCGCCAACTCCATACGCCAAACCAGTGACGCTTTCGCTTTGCCCAACGCCGGGGCCCAGTCGGAGTGGAATGGCTTGTGAATTTGGTAGCCTTCTAGCGCATGCTCTGTGGCTGTCGCGATATGTAGTAGCGCAGCACCAGTCCGATGCAAAATGTGCCCGTCGGCGCATACAAGGCCGAGTCCTCCCTCGTACTGGAACACCTCACGCGCTGTGCCCGGGCAGACGATCCATTCGGAGGCGTCCGGAGCATACTCACCTGTGAGCGGGTTAAGCTCATACATGCGCGTCTCAAGTGGCCGGTTAGACTCAGTAACCTCCGCCACAATGGCGACTAGAGGCGGCACAACCGTTCCGTTGACCATTGTACCGGTCGCCCGAGTCTGCACAAGGTGTGTGATACGAACGATCGGCTCGAGTTCGCCCTCGCCAATGCCGAAGCCTACCAGGCTGCGTTCCCACACAATGTGGGAGCCACCAAGTGTTTGATTGATTCCATACACTTTGCCCTGCTTCGAAGCAGCAAGCACAAGCTGCTCAAAGCCAAAGCGGTCGTGATACAGCGCCACGTCTGACGCTTCGCGAGGCGGTTCCCACGGGAGAAGTGTCTGTGACGCATCGCGCGGACCACCAGCGGTGGGTCCTTTCTTGCTGTGGGTGATCCTATGCCCCAGCAGGTGTTCGAATGCGCGGACCAGTGACGTGAAATCATGGAAACCCTGCGCTTGCATATACTGGGCGCATGACCAAGGGACACGGAGCAAGACCAGCCCATGCCGCAGTACACGCGTAAGCAGCGACTCTCGTTCCAGGACTGCATAAGGTGTTGGCTGCTGGTTAGGCGCCTCGATTGAGACAGCAGCGCGTCCCAGACTCGCATCCGGCAGAGACACGAGCAGTGTCTGGACAGGCTGCGACAGACCTTCCTCCAGGATCCACTGGTGCTCTGTGTCCTTGATGAGCTGCACACTGCCCGAGGATGTGACGAGGGCCATCCGCGCCGAGAGCTGTTGGGGACCGGTCACAGCGACTTCAAAGCTGGCTGCTTGCGCATTGCCATGGCGATCGTGGTCAAACTGGAACGACACACCCGTGACTTGGCCACGGCCGCCCCCGGACTGTGCGTCTACCCAGAAAATGTGCTGGTTCAACAAGCGCTGCGATCGCGTAAAGTACACCCGCATAATATACGCATGGCCCCGGCGGTCGTACGTGCCTTCAAACACCGAGTCGGGTGCCTTCTCGTCCATTTCCCAGGCACTACGCAGGGTGCCGTCCACTTCCACATGCAGAATCTCGGCCGCTGCATCAGCTCGCCTCGCGACAAACAGGCCACGATCTCCAAGACCCACGTCCTGCAGCTTCAAGAACCGGCCGTGGCGTGCCTTTAGCACCTTAATGCCAGGAGATGGCTGGTTGAGGCGGATGACATGCACCGAGCCATCCCTCGCCACATAGGCAATGTGCGGACCACCCCCCGGCCGGGCCTGGAGGGCCTCGGGAATGTGTGCGCGCGGCTTGTAGGGAAGTAGTACGATGGCCTTAAGATCAGGCAAATCGTCGCGCACATCATAACTGGCAAGATGCTCGCCCTTTTGTGAGAGGACAGTGATACGAGGCTGCCACTTATCGCCTACGCGCTTCGCACCCACCACATAAAGGAAGTGCTCGTAGTCGACGACATAAAGTACACGTTGAGGCTCGGAAGGTTCCCATGTCCAAATCCGGTTGGCGTGGTTAATCCGATGGACTGCGTTTCCCACGGCCAGAACCACGTCAGTACCACCTGATCCAATGAACGCGGCATGAATGGGGGGCTGATCGTCGAGGAGTTCCACGGGAAAGTTCTGGTCCCAGTCCATGATGCCCTGCTTTGCGAGCATCATCCGAACTGTGACACCATCCCTGTTCGTGGCGAGCAGCAGCATGTCTTCATAAGAGAACATACCGAGTACATCTTCGTTTTCGTTAAGCAAACGACGCCAGACCATGCTTCCATCGCGGGGGTTCAGCGCACCCACGGAATGTGCCTGTGTCGAAGTGATGAAAGCAGTAGAGGTCTTGGTATTTACATTTTCCGAATCACGAATAAAGCGCTGGAAACGCGGGTGCTTTAGCCGCACCGTCTCGAACGGCTGCGTCGTTGGCGCGCCCAGATACGTCGACAGACGTGTGATCACTTCAGGAGCCGGTTTCTTCGGCTGAAGCAAATGAAGAAAGGCATTTGCGCTCGTATCCTGAGGTACCAGCGAGGCCAGCACCGCCAAACAGAGGAGCCAGGGCAGCAACCGCGCAAGCATTGCAGACAAGGACGTGGTCGCTGGCCGGGCGCGGTTCCTTCCTTATCACGTGAGCTGTGGAGGCGCTCGAACCAACGGCCCGACTGTTGGCCACCACGCCAAAAGCATGTCGTTGCAGGTGAACCTGTCGTCGCCTGCTATTCGCAGCGCGTATGAGAAAGTGCTAGATGGAGTCTATGACTATCTTGTACTGTCATACAAAAAGTTGTCGAATGATTTAGACGTATCCGCGAGTGGGAAAGGCACACTGGATGATCTCTCTGAGGAGTTCTCGGACGGCAAGATCCAGTATGCCCTGGCCCGTGTCGTGGACCCGAACACGAAGCTGCCGAAATTCGTGTTGATCAACTGGTGTGGTGATGGTGTTCCTGAAAGCCGAAAAGGCCTGTTTCCCTCGCACAGTGCGACTGTCGCGGATTTCTTCAAGGTGTATCATGTGTCGATCAGCGCACGCACAGACCTGGACGTGACGCCGGATGCCATCCTGCGCAAGGTCAAAGACAGCAGTGGCAGCAAATATGGTACGGCTAGCTCGCGCGCTTCGGAGCCCATTGTCCCAGCTGGCACATCGTACAAGCCGATTGGCAGACCCGACATTCGTGGTATGCAAGCCAAGGCCCCGAAAGACACGATCACTCCTGTGGGTACTTCCTATACGCCTGCTCGCGAAGAGCTACAGCGTCTCCGTGAGGGAAAGCTGCAAAACCCCCCTGCTCCTCCTGCAGCGCCCCGTCCTTCTGCGCCCCAGCCAAGTGGGCCGCCCCCTCCAAGTGTACCGCAGCCTCGCACAGCGGCTGCCGCACCGCCGCCGCCACCTCCGGCCGCGTCAACGCCACCTGCACAAGGCAGTGATGTTCCACCCAAACCTGCAGACGAAGATAAGATTCAGCCAGTCGGCACGGCCTATACACCCGTGTCACTACCTCGTCCTGGAAAGCTTTCTTTGGACCGAACAAAGATGTTTTCAAAGCCAAGTGAGACGGATTCGGTGCCTCCAGTTCGTCGGTCAACACCCGGGCGACTTACCTGGAGCCAGCGACAAGCTATGGCCAAAGCCGCTGACGAGGAGGCGGAGCTACCGAGTCAGACGGAGGCTACGCCAGCACCCCCTGCCCCCGAAGCGCCTCCTGCTCCGGCTCCTCCCGCGCCTCCAGCTCCTCCCGCGCCTCCAGCGCCTTCTGCTCCCCCTGCACCTGAAGCCCCTCCAGCGCCTCCAGCTCCTCCAGCGCCTCCTGCGCCTCCAGCGCCTCCTGCGCCTCCTGCGCCTGAAGCTCCGCCTGCACCCGAGGCACCTGTACACTCGGTCGACGACGCTGTTGCTCGAATGCAGGGAATGTCTCTGGGCACCTCTGAGGGCCTATGTGCTATGGTTCTCTACGACTACGATGCTGAGGAGGACAATGAACTTTCCCTGCGCGAGGGTCAGAAACTGATCCATGTTGACCAGGTGGACGAAGGCTGGTGGTCTGCTACAGGACCGGATGGATCGGTCGGCTTATTCCCCGCCAATTATGTTGAGCTGTTGGAACGTCATGTGCCTTCACAGGAGGAGCCCATTGCGCCAGAACCACCCGCTGCACCGCCGGCGCCAACTGCGCCACCGGCTCCAGCGGCTCCACCGGCGCCGCCTGCACCTCCAGCGCCGCCTGCGCCTCCAGCGCCTACAGCACCTCCAGCACCTCCGGCACCTCCAGCACCTCCAGCACCTCCAGCACCTCCAGCACCTCCAGCACCGCCTTCACCTCCAGCACCTCCAGCACCTCCAGCACCGCCTGCACCTCCAGCTCCGTCGGCCTCGGCCCCGGAGACTGCCGCGGCTCCTACGAACAGTGCGATTGCCCTGTATGACTACGACATCGATGAAGACAATGAAATTGCTCTTGCGGAAGGCGATCGCATTGTTGACATTGAGTTTGCCAGTGACGATTGGTGGAGCGGCACGAATGAGCGCACAGGTGCCACCGGCTTGTTCCCTGCCAACTATGTCGAGTACCAATCGTAGTGATCTATAGTGGCCCGTGCACCCTACGCGCCTTGCACCTAGTAGGTCTGAACGTGGAGGCGACGGCCGCGCCGCCACGCGTCTTTCGTCCGCCTCACGAGGAGTGAGCGGCACGTCCGGGAGCTCCGGGTACGCTTGCTGGGGATGCAGATGGATGCCGACTTCCGGGCACCACTTTCGCACTCGTTCCTGTCTGATCGCAGTCCCCCCATGGGTCCACACAACGAGGAGCATGGCGAGCGGGGCATAGACTCCTTGGCCCCCGAAACTCTAGCGCGCATCTTTGCATTTCTCGACCCTGTCTCATTGACACGCTGTGCCCGCACATGTCGTGCATGGAATGCAATTGTTTCACAAGATATTACATGGTGCAATGCGCTAATGTGTGCCTTTGGCCTGGAAGCTCGCGAAGAGCGCATCGCTGCGGCAGAAGGCGGATCGGACCCTGCGTGGAAGGCGCTGCGTGTGGCACCCGCTCTCCGCCGCATGCAGCCCAGCTGGAGATCCGAGTATATGGCACGCTCCTCTCTCCTCCGCCGTTGGCGCAAGTCGCGCATGCCGACTGTCCTGACCGACCCTCGCATAGGTGGCGTGGATGCCATTGCCCTCTCCTCCAGCCGCAAGTTTGTCTTGTCTCTGTCCTATGGCTTTAGCATCGCGTCGCGTTCGAACGCACTGACCGGAAAGGTGGCCAAGGACTTTTTGGATGCCCACGGTTTCGCTTCGCACCGCGCCAACGGCCAGCCAGACTTGGAGTTTAGCCCGGCCGCCACAGCCATGGCGACTGATGCGTATGCCTCGCGCATTGTCTGGGGTCTCCGCTCTGGCGACATTGGTCTGACAACGATCGACTGGCGCGGTCAGAGTGCGCGTGGCACCGTGCAGAACCGGTCAATGCCAGCAGGCGCGGCGCACCGTGCACCAGTCTCGGCGATTGGCCTGCCCTGTCCCCTAGGGCGCGGCGGTGCACACTCAGACGAGCGCCACCGCCAGCAGCTCTCATATCTGGGCGAGCTCAGCGCCATGTTTGCGACAGCCTCGGCGGATGGCACCGTGCTGCTCTGGCACCCCAAACACCTTGCGCCGCTGTGTACGCTTTCTGCACGGATCAGCGATCCTAACCATCCATGCCCGCCCCAAGCGCACCGCATCACACACATCGAGTTTGATCCCGTCGGAGGTGTTCTTGCCGCCGCGCGTGAGGATGGTACGATTGTCGTATGGACGCATTTCCCGGGCAGTGCGCTCATGCCCCCCCGTCGCGCTGAGCATATGCCTGCCTCGAACGATCCAGCGCCCTGGATGCGGCATGTACTTGCTGCGCCGCATCCAGGCCAGGTCGCTCATATGGTCCTCGATGCACTGGATGCACGCCAGGGCCGTATTGCTCTCCTTGTCCATTATACCGGCGCCTGTGTATTTTGGCGGCACGATGTGAATGACCAGGGCGCTACGCTCTCCGCCGTGTATGGTGCCCCCCAGGTCTCGCCAATCACGAGCCTGCGGTGCGACTTCGACGTACGGAGCAAGCCACTCGCTCTCCCTGAGCCTATGCGTGCGCGACTCCGAGCGGCCCGCTTGCAAGAACGCAAGTTTGTGTGTGCAGGCACGGCATCTGGTGGCATCGGCGTGTGGGAATGGGATGCACCAGGCGAGGCGTTCGATCCTGAGGCCCAGCGTACGTGGCAGCCGGAGCCGGCACTTGTTTCGCCGGAACGCCAGGTGCGTCCGGCGCATGTATACGATGGCCATCACAATGCCGTGACGGCCTTGGCATGCACGCCCTCGCTGATTCTTGCGGGGTGTGAGGACGGCACGATCAAGGCGCTCGATGTGCTCTCCGGTACGCTCGTTCGTGTTTTTAACGAGCGTGCCGCCAAGAGGCATCCGGCACGGATGCTCGCAGCTGGTGAGTTGACGCCAGAGGAAGCTGCGCGGTTCCGTGTAACACAGATTGTGGCTGCTGATGACATGTTTGTGGCGGCCATTGGTCTGCATGTCCTGTCGTGGAAGACCCACAAGGACGACTCGTCGCTGGCCGCTGCGGCGCCGGGGTCGTCGGAGGCACGCGCCGCGCCGCGCCGCGCCAAAGCTATGCTTCAGGAGCGAGGCCGCCAGCGAGCCGATCTGCACCAGGCCGTCGAGGAGGGCCGGCAGCAGGTGCGCAGTGAGCGTATGGAGCTCCATGCGTCACAGGCGAAGCGGCACGCGCTGGAGTCGAGTATTCACGGCACCTTGGATGAGGACGATGCGCTCAACTATGCACTTATGTTGAGTCGCGAACAGGCGCAAGTCGATGAGGAGCTCTCGGCGGAGCTTATGTACGATCTCGACCTCGATGTGAACGATGGTGATAGCGATGCCGTGCCCCTGTCGCCGCCTCTGCCGCCCCACGATGCGAGTGCGCCCTCTCTCTCTGCGCCCACGTCGCGTGCGTGGGACATTTTGCACACGGCCGGACGCTCCACGACGACGACGAGCGAGAGCCAGCCTGGCTCATGGAGCAAACTGCGCACAGTGTCTGTCCCGCGGCATGCGCGGCACGCGCGCAGCACGTCTCCGTCGCTAGCTACGAGTCCCACCTCGTTTAGCTCTCTATCGTCGTTTGCTGACACGTCGCAAGCACTCGACAGCGAGTGGCCTCACATGCCGTCGGACCCCAGTCGGGCATCGCGCTCGCCCCTCTCGCTGAGTGGGGCGTGGGCGATCAAGTCGCCGACGTTGCGAGCCGTGGACTCGCCGCAGGCGGATAGTGCGCGGCGCGCTGGGCGCTGTGCCCTGTGGGAGCCCGGGCCGAGTCGCCAAGCCTCGCCGATGGACGACGATCTGCGCCTAGCGCTAGAGTTGTCGTTGGCCGACTATGAGGCGTCACAGTCGTCGAAGCGCGACGCGCAGTAGTCTACTATACAATGTTATGCCTCGTCGTCATCCACGACATGCGCCGTCTTTTCCAGGAGGCGGCGCTTTTGCTCGCGCACCTTGCGGGCGAGGCGCAGGGCCTGCTGCAACGGCGCATCGCTGCGGCCTTGCGCCTTCTCAAGGAAGGCATCGACCTGCTGCTGGTCGTCCGGTGCAAACTCGACGTGGGCGCGCTGCTGCACCACCCACGCCGAGTTCTGCTGGATCTTGTCGAGCAGCGGACGCAGCGTTTCCGAGAGACGCACGCTCGGCGAGCCTTTAAGGAGGCGGCGCATCTGCACCGTGATAGGAATCGCCAGCTCGGGGAACGAAATGTGCCCGGCCTGTGTAGCAAGGAACTCGAGCATGACAAAGCCGAACTCCTCAGCGAGCTGGTCGCCATAGATCCGTGTGCGCACGTACGCAGCCGGCGCGCGGAACGTCGTCTCGAGGTCCAGGGGCTTGAGTGTGGCGCCCTTGGCCTTGCGCTGGAACTCGGGGCTCTCCCACACCTCCAGCACGAGCGGTGCCAGCGGGATGTACACGCCCGTCGCCTGCATGAGGCGCAGCATCGCCTGCAGCACGTGCAGTCGCAGCGGGTAGTAGCGCGACATAGGGACGAGACGCACGACGCCCAGCGCCACCTGCACCAGGGGGTAGATGAGCGGGCGCATGTGGCTCGGCACGCCCTGCTCCCTGTCTGTGTGGCATGTCTTGGCGAGCACCCGCGACCAAAAGTCGAGGCAGTGCACGTACGGCCAGTTGAGCACCGCCTGGAACTGCTCCTGCGACTTGAGCTTGAGGCAGTTGCGCAGCGAGATGGCCAGCTGCCGAAGGAAGCCGAACGCCTGCTGGTACGCCGCTTCGGGGTGCAGCGTGAACAGCTCGCACGCGGTGTTCTTCATGAGCGCGATCGCCTCGAGCGTGTGCGGCTTCGTCTGGCGCGTGTGACGGATAAGCGTGTGGTACGTGCTCTTGAGGCAGAAGTCGATCATGTCGTCTTCCATGGCCGACGCAGTCGTCACATACACGCACGAGAAGGCCGCAAGGCGGATGCGGTCCTCGCCATTCGCCCACTGCTCGAGCAGCGCGCGCATGTAGTCGCGCGTCACGCGGCGGTCCTGATGCAGGTACGGCACCATCTTGGCCGACTCGGTGAGCGCCGCATACACCATGTCCGGCTCGGCCACCGTGCGGAGCAGCTGCACTACACTCAGGAAATAGCTGCGCACGGGTCGATAGAGTGCATGCCACTTGGGCGTGTGCGTGGGCACCTTGAAGTGGCCGTCCGCGCCCTTCTTGTACGGCACATGGTGCTCCATGACCACGGGCATGTACTTGAGCGTCGTGAGGACCAGCTTGGTGAACACGGCGCTGTCATCGATGCGGTAGGCCTGCGGTGTCTCCTCCTTCTCGCCTGTGTGCACGGCTGCGCGGAAGGCGAGCAGCAGGCGCCGCAGCGCGCGTGGCGAGCGGTGCCGCAGGAGCTGGCGCTGCCACTGGCGCAGCATGTCGATCGTCAGCACGCGCTCGTCGTCATCCTCAGCCTCGGCGACGTCCTCGTCCACTCCGTCGTCACCCTGGCCGAACTTGAGTAGATCCTCATCGTTCTCCTGCAGGTACTTGAAAAATTCAGGGTCCGTCTCGGCGAGCTTCGCCAGGTCCTGGGCATGCTCGTCCTCGTCGTCGAGCGCCTCGGCGTCCTCGAGGTCATCGTTGTCCTCGAGCTCCTCCTCTTCTTCTTCGTCGTCGCCCATCCCCTCCTGGAAGCCGCCACGCAGGAAGTCGTCCACGCTCATCGCCGGCTCGTCCACCTTCGCCTCGGCCTCGTCATGGTCGCCCTCCTCGTCGTCGTCTGGCTCGCGGCGGTCCTTGTTCTTGATATGCTTGGTCTTTTTCTTGGCCGCGCGCCTCTGCTGCAGGGCCGCGTCCAGTTTGTTCTTGACAAACTTTTTCGTGCGCTTCGTCGCCTTGGCCATGGTCGCTCGCGCCACGGTTCACGCCCGCCTCGTCCATTTTTTGTTCGCTCGGCCGACGACCGACCGTGCGCGGCCGCCACGCGTCCCCGACGCGACTGCCTTCATGGGTAAGATGACGACGATCCCCGTCAAGGTCAAGCACAATGGGAAGATAGTACGCGTTAGCACTAACCCAAGTACGATGTAACTCTGGATCCGACGGCCCAAGGACTCGCATTCAAGCAGGCGATCGCGGAGGCCACGCATGTGCCGTCGGAGCGCCAAAAGGTCATGATCAAGGGCGGCCTGCTGAAGGACGACACGGACCTCGGCCAGGTGGGTGCGCGCGCGGGCCAGACGTTCATGGTGATTGGAGCCGCGGGCGAGCTGCCCAAGGCGCCAGCCAAGCCAATCCAGTTCCTCGAGGACCTGCCGGATGAGGACCTGTCTCAGGCGCAGTCGTGGCGTGGCGGGCTTGTGAATCTGGGCAACACGTGCTATCTGAACTCGACGCTGCAGGTGCTGCGCAGCATAGAGCCGCTGCAGGAGGCACTCGCGGCGTTCACGCCGCGCGTGGGCGCGAGCGAGGGTGATGCGAATCTGCTGGCGGCGCTGCGCGACCTGTACCGGGACATGGGCAAGACGACGGAGGCTGTGCCGCCGCTGGTGTTCCTGTCGATCCTGCGCAAGCTTGCGCCGCAGTTCGCGGAGATGGCGGAGGGCGGCGGGTACGCGCAGCAGGACGCGGAGGAGGCGTGGATGCGCATCATGCAGGCACTGTCGATGCTCCCGTCTCCCTCGGCGCCGGGCGACCGGATTGTGCCGCAGTACCTGAGTGGCACGATGGCCATTGAGCGCCGCTGCCTCGAGGTGGATGAGGCGCCGTCGGCGCTCAAGGAGCCGTTCCAGATGCTCCAGTGCAACATTTCAAGCACGACCAACAACATGGAGAGCGGCATCGAGGACTCGATGACGCAGCACCTCGAGAAGCACTCGGACACGCTGCAGCGCGCCGCGTCGTACGAAGAGAAGCGGCGCATTGCGCGCCTGCCGGCGTTCCTGGCGGTCCACTTTGTGCGCTTCTACTGGCGCCGCGACATCCAAAAAAAGACCAAGATTATGCGCAAGGTCAAGTTCCCCAAGGAGTGGGATGCCAGCGCGCTGGTCACGCCGGAGCTTGCCGAGCGGATCGCGCCGGTGCGGACGAAGATGCGGGAGATCTCCAAGGAGCGTGACGAGCGTGCCAAGGTCCGCGCGCGCGCCAAGGGGCGCCCAGACGAGGCGGCGGCTGTGGAAGGCGGCGCGCTGACGGACGAGCAGGAGAAGGCACAGCGGGCCAAGGAAGCCGCGGAGCTCGATGCGACGATCGATGCGGGCCTGCGCAGCGATCCGGGCTGCAATGTGAGTGGCCTGTACGACCTCGTGGGCATCGTTACGCACAAGGGCGCCGCGGCGGACGCAGGGCACTACATGTCGTGGGTGCGCAAGGAGCCGCGCGCCGACGATGTGCTGGCACCGCCGTCGACCGAGTGGTACAAGTTCAACGACGACCAAGTGAGCGTCGTACCTGCCGACAAGCTCGATAGCCTGAGTGGCGGCGGCGAAGACTCGGTGGCGTATCTGCTGCTATACCGTGCCAAGACGCTGTAGATGCATACATGTACATGAGAGGCCGACAAGCCTATGTCACGTCTATGCTACCATACCTGATGGTCCATCTAGGCCTACGACGTGTTCGGCAACCCGGACGATGCCTCCGACTTGATGGGGGGGTGAGAGGGGTTGTGGTGCGCGGCTGCTGCCGCTGCTGCTGCTGCTGCTGCTGCTGCCGCCGCCGCCGCTGCGTACGGATCGTGCCGTGCGTCGGTTTTGCGTGAATCCTCATGCATCGATAAGAGCTCGTTCGTGCGTCCCACGAGGCCCGAGGGCCGGAAGTGTGTTTTGAGATGCTGCGACAAGTTGTCGGACCGGCCGAAACTCTTGCCGCAGGAGGCCACGGGGCACTTGTGGGGCCGTTCCTGCGTATGCGTGCGCGTGTGCCGCTTGAGGTGCTCCATGCGCTTGAAGCGCCGCCCGCAGTGGCAGACGTGCAATTTGTCCGCACTGCTCACGACGAGCGGCGGCGGGCCCGCCTGGCGCCCGCGCTGGCGCACGGGGCTGGGCCCCTCGAAGTCGAGCATGCCCGGCATCTGGTCGCCCGGCATGCTGATGCTGTGTGAGATGCGCGCGCCGCGCTGCCGCGACGTACTGGGCGTCGACGGCGAGAGGGGCAGCGGCGACGCCAGGGCACTGGTGCTTTTCGAGGCGGACATGGGCGACGAAAAGTACTCCATGTCGGGGTGGCCCCAGTACACGCCGGAGTTCTTCGCGTAGGGCGTGTACCCCTTGCGCGCCATGGACACCGAGCTCACGGGCAGACTCATGCCGCTGGACGCGGGCGAGACGGGGAACGACCCCGGCTCGCCCATGGGGGTCTGCGGCAGGCCCGGCATGCCGCCCGGCGTGGCGCCGGGCGAGTCGTGCGGCCACGACGGCATGACAGGCGCCGAGTACACGCGCGCCATGCCGTGTGGGCCGTGCTGCGGCGTCACTGGGTCCATGAACATCATCGACGGGAGCGACGCGGGCGGTGTGAACGACGGCATGGGCATGAACGGGTCGTCGAGGAGGCCGCCGGGCGCCGGCGGCATCCACGGGGGGATGCCGGACGGCAGGCCCATCTCGACGCCGACGGGCAGCGACGCCGACTTTTGCGGCGACGGGCTGTGGTCGAAGCTCGGACGGTGGCTCGACAGGGGCTCCGGGACGAGCGCGGGCGACGTGAGCTCCGCCGGCGAGCACACGCTGTGGTGCCGCATCACAGGGTACTCGGGCGTCGAGAAGGGCGCGTGCCCTGCCTGCACGTAGCGCCCACTGCGCTCCTGGCGGGATCGCGGCGTCATGGGCGGTGCGGTCGACGGGGCCGGCGGCAGCGCGGGCGCCGGGGTGGCTGCGGGCGGCGCGCGCTGCGCCGCCTCATCGGACGCGTGCGGCGTCATGGGCAGGTCCGTCGGGCACCACGCGGGCGTCGGCACGGGCGGCTCGTCCGTGCCGACGCGCCGGCCTTGGCTCGAAGGCGTGCTGAGTGAGAGCGCCGAGACGCGGTGCAGCTCCATATGGAGGAGCTCGCTCGAGTCCCACGCAGGCTCGTGCTTTATGTCGGAGGAGAGCAGGCCCGCATCCAGCGGCGAGTCGTGCAGGCCGAGCACCGACGACGGCAGAAACGGATCGAGGGAGCCCCCCGCCTCGGCCGGCTCGGAGCCCACCGACTCGGTGCTGGACGGCGCCGAGAACACATACGGGTCAAAGGGCGGTACCCCCTGCTCGCCAGGATACATGGATCCTTGGCTCATGCTGGCAGGGCGGAACAGATGCCCAGGTGGCCGTACGGTTGCCTGTGCTAGCACCGGAGCCGCACCGCGTGGCCACGCGGAGGCCACCGGCCGCTGGGGGCGGCACTTCGGCCGACAGCACGTGTGGCACTACGGCCGAGATCTACGGAGAGCGGCTCAGCCCCAGTAGGGCTGGCGGTACGAATAGCCGTCGTACGCCGTGGCCTGGTTGAAGCCCGCGTACTGCTGGTAGTACGCGGGGTGCTGCTGCGCCATGGGCGCCTGCTGGCCCTGCGGCGTCGGCACACCACCCGGCGGCGGCACAGCGCCCGCCCCCGACGCGCCCGCCGGCCGAGCCGACGCGCCCTTGCCCGCCTCGAGCGAGCGGTAGTCGAGAGGACTCGACACGTGCGGCGCCGCGCTCGCCGACGCGCGGCCTGGCACGGCCGGCACGCCGGGCGGCGGACCCGCGCCCAGGAAGCCGAGACTCGCGTCCGAGCCGGCGAGCTTGAAGTCCGCCGCACCCGCCGCGCCGCCCGCGCCCGCACCCGCGCCGAGGCGCTGCGCGAAGCCCTGCGACTCGTACGCCGGCATCGCAGCGCCTGGCGTCGGCTGGTACGCCTGGGGCGGCGTGTGAGTGCTGTACGGCGTGCTCGCCGTGTCGTGCGCATACGCCTGCAGGCCCGCCGCCGCGTCCGGCTTGGACGGCGGCGGCGGCTGCGGCTGGCCGCCGTACAGCGGGTACTGCCCAAAGCCCGCGGCCGGCGAAAAGTGCTGGAACTGGCTCGGCATGTAGTAGGGGTAGTAGTAGGGCATCACGTTCGGGAACGGCTGCTGCATGCCCGCCTGGGGCTCTGGCGCCGCTGGCTGCGGCGCCTGCGCCGGAGGCACCGCGCCCACGCCCGGCGTCAGGGGGGCCGCCGCGCCTGCCGTGCGCTCGTNCGGCGCCGGGCCGGCCGGCACAGCAGCGGCGTGCGCGGCGGCGGCCTCCTTCCTCTGTGTCTTTTTGGACTTGACCGACGCGAACTGCTCGGCGTGGCCCTCGCTGATGCGGCCGACGGCGAGCTCGACCTCGCCGCCTGACTCTTGGAGCACAAACAAGAGGTCCTCGTCGGACCACGTGGGGAACAGCTCCGAGAGCATAGCCAGCTGCGTCGGGTATTTGGCGCGCAGGGCGCGCACCTGCTCTGTGTCATCTTCGGCCGCAGGACCGCGTCCACGCGCGGCGGCGCGGCGCCGGGAAGTAGATCCCCGGCGGGGTGCCGCGGCACTTGACGGAGTCGTCATAGGTTGTGTGATACGCAGGACGCAAGGCGCAAGGCAGTCGAAGCTCTTGCGCGCTGTCAGGGCGATCGCGGAGACGACAACGCCAGCGTGCGCTGGCCCTGTCTTCGATCACGTGATGTACTGCGGTTCTCGGCCGAGTTACTGCGTGGCGCTGATTCCGGAGGCGGGGCAGGGCGCGCCCCGCAGTAACACGGCCTAGCAGGGCACTCGAACACACTGGCAGGCCGCGGCGCCCGACCCCGCCGCGCCTCTCCTGGGCCTGTCGAACGCTGGCCCTCGCGGTCCCTGCTGTGCAGCCACAGCCGCAAGCCCGCGTCTGGAAGGTGCCGCGTGGCGTTCCTGCTGGATGGAAGGACGACACACCCTTGCGCCGGCTGGCTCGCTGGGCATCGCGCCGGAGGCGCTCGTGGAGCGCCTGCGCGGCCAGCCCGCGGAGCCTGTGCCGGACGGCGGCGGCGGCGGCGCTGCGGCCCAGTGCTGCACGCCGCTCTCGCTCGCCAGCCTCTCTCTTCCGAGCTCGCCTCGGACCCAACCATCGCCGTCGCTCTTGACGCCGCCGTGCGCGCCACTCGACCTGGCATCGACCTCTGCGCCGCCCTGTGTGGATCTCCCGCCGCAAGACGAGGCAGGGCCTGGCAGCGCGGTCCCCGCCGAGGCGCCCCTGGGCGGCGAGGCGCTCGAGGTGCCGCCCTTCCGCGCCGGCGCCGGCGCGCCCGTGCTGCTCCTCGATACGCGCCCCTCGCATATTTTCCGCGGCTGCGAACGGACGACGGGCGCCGAGCAGGACGTCACGGGGCACCTCCAAGGGGCCATCAACTTGCAGGTACCGACCCTGCTGCTGCGCCGCACGCAGCGCGCGCTGAGCACGAGTCCTGAGCTGCTGGACACGATGGACTTTGCCGCCTACATCCACTCGGACTCGGGCGTGCGCCGCCTGCGCCGCCTGGGCGCCTCGCAGGCGACGCCCGAGCTCGGGCTCCCGGCGTGCGCCGTCCGCAAGCTCATGCACGTGTACTGGTTCCTCGATGTCGTCGTCCTGCACGAGGACGACGCGTCGGCGTTCGCGGCGTTCATGCTGCTCCGTCTGCTCGCTGCGCAGCGGGCGCGCGCGGCCGCGAGCGCGAACGACGCGGCCAGAGCGTGCCGCGGCGGCCTGTACTACGTCGCCGGCGGCATGCGCGCCGTGCGGCACCTCCCCGCGAGCCACGCGCTCTTCTGCGTGGGCGACACGCCGGCCGACCCGCGCGACGAGGAGCTCGACCCGAAGCCGCTGCAGCTGCCGCCTGCGTCGCTCACGCCGCCGCGCGCGGCGGCGCGCGGGCTGCCCGGGCGCCCCACCCCCACGGGCACGCCGCGGTCGCTGGCGCCCAGCATGGAGCGGCGGCACTCGGCGCTGGACGTCATGCAGCGCCTGCCCCTCATGGCCTCGCTGCGCGTGAGCACCGGGCCCACGGCGAGTGTGCCGGAGGAGATCGTCACGGCGCGCGAGGCCTGCCCGACGGTGTTCGACGTCTCGACGATCATCCCCGGGCTCCTGTACGTGGGCCCCGACGTGCAGAAGCTCGACGACGTGCAGGAGCTGGAGCGCCTCGGCGTGCGCGCCGTGCTGAACACCGCCGTCGAGTCGGACGACACCGGCGAGCCCTACCGCGCCCTGCGCGCCCAGCTCGCCGCGTACCGGCACCTCCCGATGCGCGATGCCGTCGAGGCCGCGGACGTCCAGGCGAGCCTGAGCGAGGCGTGCGCCTTCATCGACGGGGCGCTCGCGGCGGGGCAGCCCACGTACGTGCACTGCCGCGCCGGCAAGTCGCGCAGCACGACCTGTGTGATGGCCTACCTGATCCAGGCGCGCTCGTGGACGCTGCAGCAGGCATATGCGTTCGTGGCCAGCCAGCGGAAGCGCACGTCGCCGAACATTGGCTTCATCGCCGAGCTCATGCAGTTCGAGCGCGCCACGCTCGGCACACACACGGCCAGTGTGCCCCTCTCGCATCACAGCCCCCACGACCGGCCCGCCCAGCGCGTGGCCTCGAGCCCCACGTGCTCTCCGCCTGTACCATAGCTAGCTACTCGAACCATGCGCGTGCGCCCGGACGCACAGCCACGTCGCCCGCCGCGGTGCGCGTCCAGCCCGGCGGCGCGACGCACACGTGCCCCGCCGCGGCGGCGGCCTCGAGCACATCCACGAGCTCGCGGCGGTCCAGCACGCCCGCCAGCTGCGCCGTGAGCGCCGCGAGCGTGACGCCCGGCCGCGCACACACCGTCTGCACCGCGAGCGCGTACCGCGGCGCCCACAGCGCCTCCTGGAAGCGCCCGTGCGCATCGAACCACGCCCGCGGCTCGGCCCAGCCGCCGTC
>NW_017387819.1:0-61836 GCF_000349305.1 Malassezia sympodialis ATCC 42132 | reverse complement strand
GTCGCGGCGTCCGCGCGCGCGCCGTCCGCGGCGCGCTCCCGCGCGCGCGCCGCGAGCGGCGCCAGCTCCGCGTGCAGCTGCCGCGTCTCCAAGAGGGCCAGCCGCACAAGCTCCGTGCTACGGTCAGACCACGGACGTACCTGTACGCACGCAGCGCCCCCGTCGAGAGGCTCAGCCTCGCCTCGTGCACGAGCTGCAGCGCATGCTCGTTCGGCATGCCTGGACGGACGGCCGGCGCCGCGGCGCGGCGCGTCGCCCGCGCATGGAGGTGTGCTGCCTCTCTACCATGCTCCACCTGTCTGTGTGGGCGCCGGGCGTGGGCATCCGCACCGAGCGCCGCTGGGCGCGTGCGCTCACGCTGGCGGCGCTGCGGCACCAGCTGGAGCGCATGACGGGCATTCCACCTGAGGCGCAGTCGCTCGAGCTGTGGCCAGCCGGGACGACAGACGAGTCGCGCGCGTCCGCCGTCGCGACGGACGCGGGTCTCACGCCTGACGCGCCGATCTGGGACGTGTGGCGCGCGCACGACGGGATGGTCGTGTGTGTGCGTGACCGGCGGGGCCGGACGATGCCGGACGAGGCGGACGTCGCCAAGTGGGAGCTCACGGACGAGCAGTACGCGGCGCGCCCCGACACGCTGCGGTCGTTTCTGCAGGCGCGCCAGCTGGGACGCTATGCGCCGGCGGCGGCGGCGGCGGCGCCGAGCCTGCCGCCCGACATGGTGCCGGGTGCGCGGTGCATCGTCGATACGGGCGACCGCTTTGAGCGCCGCGGCACGGTCCGGTTCGCAGGCGCGACGCAGTTCGCGCCTGGCGTGTGGGTCGGCGTCGAGCTCGATGAGCCCGTGGGCAAGAACGACGGGAGCGTAAAAGGCGTGCGCTACTTTTCGGCACGCATGCACTACGGCACCATGGTCCGGCCGGCGCATGTGCGCGTCGGCGACGTGGCCGAAGAGGACCTGGACGTGGAACTGTAGCCTATATAGGCGGCACATCGAGCGCGTCTGGCTGCGGCGTCGGCGGGTGCGACGCATACGTCGAGGTGCGCACCGACTCTTCGAGAACGAGCGCGCGGTCCGCGACCATCTCGCTCGTGTCGAGCGTGCTGGCGAGGCGGCCCATCACGTCCGTCACGAGCGCTGGGACCTGGCGGTGCGCGTCCGCCGCCATCCGGCTGACCGCCTGCATCACGCGCTCCGCGAACGCGCGGCCCGTCGCGCGGTGCGCGGCGGACCCTGACGCCTGGGCCATCGCACACACCGCGTCCAGCGCCGGCACGCGACGGAGCACGTCCAGCGCGTCGGCCGCGTCGGCCGCCGGTGCCGGCGGCGCAAAGAGCTGGCGCACCGCGTCGAGCGGCAGCGACATGCTGTGCAGCAGTGCATCGCCCTCGGGCAGCAGCGCGCCCACGAGCACGAGCGCATACAGGCACAAGTCCAGCGGCGCATCGGCCATCGAGGCACTGGACACGTCTGCACTGCTCGCCGCGTCGCGCTGCGCGAGCTGCGTCTCGAGCTCCTCGATGCGGTCCTCCAGCTGCGCAATCACGTTGCCGCCGAGCCCACTCGCGCCAGCACGCGCGAGGCCCTCGGCCATATCGCCAATGTGCTCCTCGACCTGGCTCAGGAGCTGCGCAGCGTCTTCGCCAGTCTCCTCCCTCGCTTCTGCGCGCCGCGGCACCGACGACGCCTTGATCTGATCGAGCAGCCCGTCCATCTCCTCGCGCCCATCGGCCTTGCCCAGCACGCGCATGCAAAAGTGGTGCTGCTGCTCCAGCCGCGCGCACAGGGCCCGCCACTCGGCCCTCCATGTGTCGACCAGCTGCCGCTCACGCTCGCTGGCCTCCCGCTCCGACGCGGCCCGCACACGCAGCTGCTCGAACGCCGCGCGCGCCTGCTCTGCCGCCCGGCGGTGTCGGTCCACCTCCATCTCCAGGAACCGGAACCGACTCCCGCCCCATGCACGGGCGGCGCGCGCGTGGGTGGGCGTCTCGGCCACATCCACATAGAGCTCCGGCCGCTCCATACGGTGCGGCGTCATCGGCACCTCGGGCGGTGTCGGCGGACCGAGGGGCGTGTGAGGCACCTCATTCGAATCGGGCGAGAGCGTGTCAGACGATGGCCCTTCGACCGGTGCCTCGGACGGGGGCGCCTCGGTCGCCAGCGCTTCCAACGGGGGCTCCCGCACGACCGGCACGTCCGGCTGGCTAGCCACGGGCGCTTCCATCGGAGGCTCCCGCACGATCGGCACGTCCGGCTGGCTGGCCACGGGCACTTCCATCGGAGGCTCCTGCACGATCGGCACGTCCTGGCTTGGGGCGGCGGGCGCGTCCATCGGGGGCTCCTGCACGATTGGCACGTCCTGGCTTGGGGCGGCGGGCGCTTCCACCAGGGGCTCCTGCGTGACAGTCACATCCTGCCGGCTGTCGGCGGCGGGCGCTTCCACCGGGGGCTCCTGCGTGATAGTCACATCCTGCTGGCTAGCCACGGGCGCTTCCATCGGGGGCTCCTGCACACCCGGCACGTCCGGTGCCGCAGGCTGGCTCACGGCCGAGCGGTACAGCATCATGACTTCTTCGAGGCGGTGCGCCACCATGTCCTTCTGCTTGCGCTCTGCATCGAGCTGTCCACGCAGCTGCTGGAGCGCTGCGGTCAGATCCGACTCGGCGCCGGCAGGCGCCGCTGGCACTCCGTCAACCGGGCTAGGCGGCTTGTCCGTCGAAAACATCCGCTGCAGTCGCTGCGAGAGTGTGCCCGGCGCCGCCTCGCGCGGCGACGACTCGGGCCCCACGGGCCGGCGCGACCAGTTGGTCTTGAGCAGGGGACTGCGCGTCACAGGTGTCTCTGCACTCGCGGCGGGCTGGGCCTCTGGCGCAGGCGTCTCGGTCGCCTGCGCCTCGGCCAGCGCGGCCTGGTGTGCCTCGTCCTGCTCGCGCAGCTCGTTGGTGTGCGCCTCGCGCTGCTGCGCCAGCTCCATCTCGGAGCTGTGGCGGATGTGCAAGAGCTGCTCATTCAGCTCTGCCTCGCGCACACGCAACGACGCATGCTCCGCCTCCAGGGCGGCAAGCGCCTCGCGATGGCCCGACTCGCTTGCCACGAGCGCCTGGCGGTGACTGGCCTCGAGCGCACCGAGTGACTCGCGATGTCGCACCTCGCTTGCCTCGAGTGCCTCGCGGTGTCGCGCGTCGCTTGCCTCGAGCGCTTCGCGCAGCTGCGCATCGCTTGCCTCGAGCGCCTCGCGGTATCGTGCCTCGCTTGCTTCGAGCGCCTGCTCGTGAGCTGCGGCCTGCTGCTGCAGTGCCTCGTGTGCGGCGTTGAGCGAAGCATGCTCCGCCTGGAGCGAACGGAGCTGCGATTCGGACGCATTGCGCTCGCTCTCCTGCCGCGTGCGCAGCTGCTCGAGGGCCGCCGCATGCCCGGCGCGCAGCTGCTCGAGGGCCGAGGCGTGCTCCGTGCGCAGCTTCTCTAGTGTCGTGGCATGCTCGGCGCTCTGCGCCTGGGCCGCCTGTAGCTCGTCCATAGCACGCGTCCGCTCCGTCTGTGCCGCCTGTAGCTCGTCCATAGCACGCGCCCGCTCCGTCTCGAGGGCCTGCACGATCCGCTCGTGTTCCTCGCCAGGTATCAGTGTGGACGGCCCCGGCATGTGGGCCCCGTCCAGATCGCGCTGCGCCAGTCGCTCGGCCACTTCGAGGTTTTCCTCACACAGGCGGCTGAGGCGGTGCCGCAGCGCTGTCTGCCGCTCGTTGTTGCTCGTCAGCTGCACCGTAAGCCTGCGGCGCCGCTGCTCCAGTTGCTCGACTTCGTCGAGCAGGTGCGAGAGGTCCGTGGTGTCACCCACGCTCGCCCCTGACGCGGGGCTGGGGCTGCCCCAGCCCATGTTGTCGCTGGGGGTGTGGGCCCTCAAGCGCTCCGTCCACGAAGGCAAGCGCATGGGCGTGGATGGCGTGTGGGGAAACCTGGACGGCGAGGGCGAGAGCCGCGTAAGGCCAAGCGCATCGGCCAACTGACTCGTGCTCGCCGAGGGGCGTGGGGCGTGCTGCGTAGGCAGATGGTCGCGCAGCACTGCGATATGATGCGCGAGGAGCTGCTGCTGGATGTCGTGGCGTGCATTCGACACCTGGAGGAGCTGCAGGGTAGCCTCGTCGGTGCGCTGCATCGCCTCGGCCATGTGTACGGACTTGTGCCGAGGCTGCGGCGAGATGTGGATCATCGAGGACTGCACGCTCTGCGCCGCGTGGCGCATCTTCTTTTCGAGGGCGATGCGCTCCTGCAAGTCGATCATGCGCTCTTCAAGCTGCGCCTTCTTGCGCCGGAGCTCGCCGACCTGCTCCAGCGCAAGGGCATTGTATCGCTCTGTTTCCAGGAGCGAGTAGGTGATGAGAAGGTCGTCTAGGAGGATCTGCGTGTCGTCCCCGATCGCCGACGCGAAAGATACGTCGAGCGATGGGAGCTGCGCTCTCGCGTGGCCATCGCTGCGTGGACGCAGCGACGAGCTCGCCAGGGACGGCGCGTACGGGCTCGTCATCGGCCCACGCGACGCTACGCCTGGCCGGGGGAGGGCCAGTGCCGCGCGCCTCGCCTTGCATACGCGCAGCATCACGTGGTGCCACGTGGTGCGACGGGGGCGCCAGGGCAGGGGCCTGCGACGCCGGGGCCGGGCAGCTCGGAAACGACGAGGATGAGTCCGGGCTCGCTGTTCGGTCCGCTACGCGGACTGGATGCGTTTGGACGTGTACGTGTGATTTCTAACATCAGACCACGGACGATGTGCGCATACGCACGAACGTCGGCGCCTTCCTCACGCTGCTAAGTGCACTGGTCATTGCCGTGCTCGTGGTGACCGAGTACATGGACTACCGGCGTGTGCAGACGTCGCCGCGGCTGGAGGTCGATCTGAGCCGTGGCGAGAAGCTGGCTGTCAAGCTGAACATCACGTTTCCGCGCGTCCCGTGCTACCTGCTCTCGCTGGACGTGGTCGATGTGGTCGGCGAGAACCAGCTGGACATCCACCACGACATTGAGCGGCGCCGCCTGGACCGCAATGGCCGGCGCATCTCGCACGAAGTGGAAAAAGAGCTCGAGAGCGAGGCGGCGCGCATCGCGGCTGAGCGCGGCCCTGGCTACTGTGGAGAGTGCTACGGCGGCGAGGCGCCGGAGTCGGGCTGCTGCAACTCGTGTGAGGAGGTGCGTGAGGCGTACGCACGCCGAAACTGGTCGTTCGCGACGCCCGACGAAATTGAGCAGTGCCGCCAGGAGCACTGGTCCGAGCACATTCGTGAGCAAAACCACGAGGGATGCAACGTCGCCGGCGAGGTGCATGTGAACAAGGTGGTCGGCAACTTCCACCTGTCGCCCGGGCGCACCTTCCAGCACAACAGCATACATACGCACGACCTAGTGCCGTACCTGCAGGGCAGCGGCGACGAGGTACACCACTTTGGACACATCATCCACGAGTTTAGCTTCGGCGCCGTGGACGAGTTTGCCATGGCAAAGACGTCGCGTGCGCGCCGCCACGGCACGCTGAAGGAGCGCCTGGGCGTCAAGGATGCCCTGGCAGACACGCGCATGCACACGGAGGAGAGCAGCTTCATGTTCCAATACTTCCTCAAGGTCGTCCCGGTGGACGTCTACCGTTTGAACGGGTACCATGCCAAGACGTACCAGTACAGTGTCACGTCGTACGAGCGCGACCTCGGGTACGACCCGACGCTGCGGGCGGACCACCCTAGCGACGGCAGCGGGCACGTCATCAAAAGCGTCGAGGGCGTGCCAGGCGTCTTCTTCAACTACGAAATCTCGCCGCTGCGTGTTGTGCAGACCGAGTGGCGGCACTCGTTTTGGCACTTTGTGTCGAATCTGTGTGCGTTGGTGGGCGGCATTGTCACGATTGCAGGTCTCGTCGACGGCCTTATTTACCGCTCGCGGCGACAGTTTAACTGGAACGGCCCTTCGTATGGCGACGACACCGACGGTCTCGGGATGGATGCCAAGCTCCTGTAGACGTACTCTTCTATGGTCTACCTGTCGACCTCACCAAACACCAGGTCCATCGTACCGATGATGGCCACCATGTCCGGCAGATAGTGGTGGCGCGCGACAAAGTCAGCGCCCGCGAGGTGGCGGAAGCCAGGCGCCGAGATCGAGCAGCGGTACGGGCGGTTCGTGCCGTTCGACACGAGATACACGCCCATCTCGCCCTTCGGCGCCTCGATCGCGCTATACGTCTCGCCCGGCGGCACAGCGTAGCCCTCCGAAAACAGCTTAAAGTGGTGGATCAGACTCTCCATGCTGTCCTTCATCATCGCACGCGACGGCGGCGCAATTTTGTGGTCGTCCACCTTGATCTGGCCGGCCGGCATCTTGTTCAGGCACTGGTGGATGATGCGCAGCGACTGCCGGAACTCCTCGATACGGCAGATGAAGCGGTCGTAGCAGTCGCCGTTCTTGCCAACCGGCACGTCAAAGTCGACCTGGTCGTACGCATCGTACGGCGCCACCTTGCGGATGTCCCACGGGATGCCGCTGCCACGCAGCATCACACCGCTGAAGCCATAGTCGAGCGCCTCCTTCGCCGTGACCGTGCCGATACCGATCGTGCGCTCCTTCCACACACGGTTCGCCGTCACCAGCTCCTCAATCTCGTCAACACGGCCGCCAAACTGCGTGCACCAGTGGTAGATGTCGTCCAGCAGGCCCGGCGGCAGGTCGTACGTTACACCGCCAGGACGCACGTACGCAGCGTGCATACGCGCACCCGAGACACGCTCGTAAAACTCCATGATCTTCTCACGCTCCTCGAGGCCCCACACGAAGGGCGTCAGACCACCCACGTCCATGACGTGCGAGAGCACGGCCATGCAGTGGTTCGAGATACGAGTGAGCTCACCAAACATGGTGCGGATCCACTTGGCACGCTCTGGCACCTCAATGTTCAGCAGCTTCTCGACCGCGCGGGCGAAGCACAGCTCGTTCGTCATCATCGAACTGTAGTCGAGACGGTCAAAGTACGGCAGCGCCTGCGTGTACGTCTTGTACTCGATCAGCTTCTCCGTACCACGGTGCAGCAGGCCAACGTGCGGCTGGGGTCAGTACGCACCACGTACATCCACACGCAGAATCTCCTCGCCGTTCAGCTCCATGATCAGACGAAGCACACCGTGCGCGGCAGGGTGCTGCGGACCGAAATTCACCGTAAAGTGGCGCAGACGCGCATCCTGCGACGAGCCATCCTCACGCAGCAGCGTCGAGGCATCAAAGCCCTGCAGGTCCTCGACCGTCGTCGCCGAGAACGTCGGGTTCGGCTTCTCCGCCTCCGTCGCCAGAGTGCGCGCCAGCACGCGAGGAAGCGGAACACTCGAGCGCATAGCGCCACGCGCCGTACGCAGGCTCGCCGTGCGCAGAGTGCTCGGCAGCATCGAGACCATACTATGTCCAGCGATCAAAGGAAAGAGCGCCGCCGCGCGGTGCCCTCCCTCCCCGGCGCTCCGTTCCGCCTTCGGCCGAAAAGCCACGCGCACGTCGGCCGGTGGAGGTGACTCGGGTCTAGCTAGCTACGGCTACGCGCCCCTCGGCGTGCGGTCAAACTCGTCCAAAATCTCGTCGGTGGCCATGCGCATCTCGTTGGCCATGCGGTGCACCTCGGTGCCCGGCTGATTGTACATAAGCGCATTCGCAAACATGAGCGAGAGCGCCCACCGCAGCTCGAGTGACGATGCAATCTGCCCATCCTTGATGCGCTGCTTGATCACTTTGAGGTCGATCGGCTGCTTGATCAGCGAGTAGTAGTCGGGTGCGTCCACCTCCTTGATAGCTTGGTGGAAGAGGTTGGCATGCGTGTGGTTCGACACCTGGTTGTAGAGCATGAGCAGCAGCTGCGCCGTGCGCCGCCGGCTCTTGTCGCGCTCTGCCTCCGACACTGTACTCTCGGCGTCTGTGTCAACTGCCCGCGCTGTGCTGCGCCGTGCAAGACTTGACGACAGAGGCGGTGAAGACGGCGGTGTCGGTGAGTGGGACGGAGGGTCTTCCCGCGTCGTACGCGAGCGCGAGCGCCGTGATCGCCCTCGATACGTCGTGTGCGTCGCATGGGGTGTCCGTTCCGACTCGTCCGTCGCGGGCTCGGCCATGTCGCCCAGCAGGTCCTGCTCCACCTGCCGGTCGTCGTCCACGTCGGCGCGGTCCGAGGCAGGACCCGTGTCCGCCTCGGCCACCGCCTCTTCCGCTGGTGTCTCTGGGGCCGCGCTCGGCGCCGGCGCCGGCTGCGGCTCAGGGGCGGGGGGAAGCAGCGTTTGCTTCAGCTCCTCGTCGAGCGCGCCACTTTGAAGTCTGTCCATCCGCTGCTGAAGTGTGCTGTGTGTGAGCAGGTGCCACGTACTGAAAGGTCTGCTCCTTGTCTCGGAGCTGCTGCAGGAGAGCCTCGAGGCGAGCTGCATAGAGCTGCTGTACCAGGCCAAGCTGCGTCGCCGGATGCCGCATATACACACTATCGCCCTGCACTTGCGCAGGGAGCATGGCTTTCCATGCTTGCTCGCACGCCTCAGCGCTCGGTGCAGGGGCCGCCAATGGTGCGTCAGCCCCCGCGCCGTGCAGGCGCTGTAACTCGGTGCGCCACGGGAGGGCGCTCATGGCAGAAGAGACAGACGTCCAGTCTGGTTCCTTCGCGCCGCTTTGACATACAATTTGTGCCAGCAGCAGCTGCTCGGCCAGCGGCAGCGTAGCGGCGTCGCGCTCCATCGCGCGATTGGCGTAGTTGCTGGGTGGCCGACGAGGGACAGATCGATTCACGTGACGTGGAGCGCACCGAACCACCATGCCAATCGAGGCGGGGGGTCAGGCCGAGGACGATAGCAAGTATGACCGCAAGGACGAGGCATACTTCGGCTACTACTCGATGCTCACTCATCAGGCGCAGATGCTGCAGGACTCTGTGCGCACGTCTGCGTACCAGATGAGCATCATCCACCATGCGCCCACGCACTTTCAAGGTAGGTGCCTTTACTGACCGGCAGACAAGGTGGTGATGGACGTGGGCGCTGGTAACGGCATCCTCTCTCTCTTTGCGCTGCAGGCGGGTGCGCGGCTTGTCCACGCTGTCGAGGCGTCGAACATGGCCGACTGCCTGCGTCATATTGTGCAGACGGCTGCGAGCGGCGAGGACGCGCCGAATGCGTGGATCCAGGGGCGCCTCTCCGTCGTGCATGGTACGAATGTGTGACTTACAGCAGCGCGCGTGGAAGATGTAACGCCCAACATGCTGCTAGCTAGCACACCAAGCGGCGCATGGGCCGACGACGCACAGGTCGACACGATCGTGTCCGAGTGCCTAGGTGTGCTGCTGGTCCATGAGCGTATGTGTGAGACATTTATTGAAGCGCGTAACCGCTTCCTGCGTCCCGGCGGATCCGTGTTTCCGCGCACCGGCTCGCTGTGCTTCTCGCTCCTCAACGATACACGCCTGTGGCAGGAGGTCAAGGCCCGCGGCGACTGGTGGAACTCGACGAGCTTTTACGGCGTGGATCTCACGCCGTTCACCGCGGCTGCGCGCGCCGAGGCGTTCTCGAGCCCTGTCGTAGGCTGCTTCTCGCCTGTGCACGTCGTGGGCGCGGCAGCCGACGGTGGCAATGTCGACAGCGTCGTGTGTCGCTATGTGATTGATTTCCTTACGATCGAGATGGCCCATTTGCGTTCGTTCGATGTGCCGCTCGCATTTGACTGTGTGGACGAACCGGTCATTGTGCACGGCCTCGGCGCCTGGTTCGACCTATCGTTCCTGCAGCCGGAGGACGACGTCGACGCGCCAAGCGCTTTTCAGAACCTCATGACAACGAGCCCCTTTGCGCCGGCGACGCACTGGGCGCAGGTGCGCCTGCTGCTCGAGGAGCCGCTCGCGCTGAACCGCGGTCAGCGTGTTCTGGGCACACTGCACTTTGCCGTGAACGAGCACCGCTCGTACGACGTGCAAGCACATTTATATGTACCGCAGGCCGAAGGCACGGGGCTTACCGAGCCGCTCTACCGCCGCGACGCGCTCTGGAAACTCGACAAGCAGACCTACTCGTGGGAGACTCTGTAGATGTGGAGGTCGCTTCCGGCCTCGCGCCCGAAAATTTTCGCCATCATCGCTCCACCTCCGAGATGCGGAAGCAGCTGGATCCACGGATCCCTACGCTGATCCGGAACAACGTGGCCCGGGGCCACCGCTCGTTCTTTGTAGTTGTAGGGGACCATGGGCGTGACCAGGTCGTGAACCTGCACTTTTTGCTCTCGCAGTCGCGCGTTGAGTCGCGGCCTAACGTGCTGTGGTGCTACAAGAAGGACCTTGGATTCACAACGCACCGCAAGAAGCGCGAGGCCAAGATCAAGCGTGACATCAAGCGCGGCGTGCGTGACCAGGACTCACAGGATCCGTTCGAGCTGTTTGTCGGTGTGACGGACATTCGTTACTGCTACTACAAAGAGACGCCGAAGATCCTCGGTCGTACATTCGGTATGCTGGTTCTGCAGGACTTTGAGGCGCTTACGCCCAATCTGCTCGCACGCACGATCGAGACTGTAGAGGGTGGTGGTATCGTTGTGCTCCTGCTGCAAACCATGTCTAGCCTGCGCCAGCTGTACTCGCTCTCGATGGATGCGCACCGCCGCTACCACTCTGCATCAACGAACGAGGAGCCGGTGGCACGCTTCAACGAGCGTTTCCTGCTATCCCTGAGCCGATGCTCCGACTGCCTCCTGCTCGACGACGAGCTGAACGTGCTACCTGTTAGCGCAGGCCGCGATATCCGCCCCCTGCCCGAGACTCAGAGCTCCCAGAGCACGGGCGGCGTCGGAGCCACTGTGCAGCGCGACGAAGCATGGCGTGCACGCGAGAAAAAGCTCGCAGATCTGCGCGCGGACGTGGCCGAGACGAAGGTCGTGGGCGACGTCATTCGCCATGCCAAGACGCTCGACCAGGCCACTGCCGTGCTGACCATCCTCGACGTGCTGGCCAGCTCCTCGCTCTCGACCACTGTCACACTCACCGCCGGGCGTGGACGCGGCAAGTCAGCCGCGCTGGGCCTGGCACTCGCGGCGGCCATCGCCCACGGGTACAGCAACATATTTGTCACATCGCCGAGCCCTGAAAACCTAAAGACGCTCTTTGAATTTGTGCTCAAAGGCCTCGATGCGCTCGGTTACGAGGAGGTCGCCGACTGGGACCTGCTGCGTGGCACGGGTGAGTGGAAGGACACGATCGTACGCATCAACGTTTTCCGCGCGCACCGCCAGACCATCCAGTACATCCAGCCGCAGGACCACGCCGTGCTGACACAGGCCGAACTTGTGGTCATTGACGAGGCAGCGGCCATTCCGCTCCCGCTCGTCCGCCAGCTGATGGGCCCCTACCTCGTGTTCCTCTCGTCGACCGTGAATGGGTACGAGGGCACTGGTCGCAGTCTCTCGCTCAAGCTGATCCAGCAGCTGCGTTCCGGCGCGAGTGCCGGCGGCGGCCGCGCGCTCAAGGAGGTCGAGCTTACCGAGCCGATTCGGTATACGCCCGGCGACCAAGTCGAGGCGTGGCTGAATGCCCTGCTGTGCCTCGATGCGTCACTGGCCAAGCTGCCGACGGACGCGCGCGACGGGTGCCCGCACCCCTCGTCGTGTGATCTGTACCTGGTGAACCGCGACTCGCTCTTCAGTTTCCACCCAGCTTCTGAGTTGTTCCTGCAGCGCGTCATGGCGTTGTACGTGGCGGGGCACTACAAAAATTCGCCCAACGATCTGCAGCTGCTCAGTGATGCACCGGCACACGCCCTGTTTGTGCTCCTGCCGCCACTCCGTGGCCAGAGTCTACCTGAGCCTCTTTGTGTGGTGCAGGTGGCTCTCGAAGGCAATATCAGTCGGCCGGCCATCCTCCGGAGTCTCGCGCGTGGCACGCGGGAGGCAGGCGATTTGGTGCCGTGGCTCATCACGCAGCAGTTCCAGGACGCCGACTTTGCATCACTGTCGGGTGCACGCATTGTGCGGATTGCTGTGCACCCCGAGTACATGCGCATGGGCTATGGTGCGCGTGCGCTTTCGCAGCTCGAGGCATTTTACGGCGGCCAACTGCTGGACCCTGATGCACTTGCACAGAAGCAGGAACGGGACGCGGCGCGCCCGGCGCTGGTGCGTGGCGAGCTGGGTGAACGCAGTGCGGCGTCGCTTCCGCCGCTGCTGGAGCGCCTGTCGGAGCGCGAGCCAGAGTCCCTCGACTGGCTGGGTGTATCGTATGGCCTGACCCCTGAACTGTTCCGTTTCTGGAAGCACAGTGGGTACACGCCGCTGTATGTGCGGCAAGCGGCGAACGAGCTAACGGGCGAGTACTCGGCGGTTCAGCTCAAAACGCTACATGGTCAGCACGCGTGGCTCGCTGCGTTTGCGAGTGATTTCCGCCGGCGCTTCTGCACACTGCTCTCGTTCCGCTTCCGCGAGCTGCGCACACTCACTGCGCTCAGTGTGCTGGATGCGGCCGGCCAGGCGGCTGCACCGGATACGCGCGCACTCACACGGGCTGAACTGTCATGGCTGCTGACGCCGTTCGATATGAAACGCCTCGAGTCATACGGGAACCACCTGCTGGAGCTGCAGGTCGTGGTCGATTTGCTACCGGCACTTGCGCAGCTGTACTTTGGTGGCCGCCTGCGCTCCCTCGGCGAGGGCGATACCGAGGCGGGCCAGGCACTGACGGTCAGTGGTCTCTCCGCTGCACTGCTGCTCGCCATTGGTCTACAACGCCGCACGATCGACGATGCTGCCACGGAGCTGAACCTGCCGCTGAATCAGGCACACACCCTGCTTGGCAAGGCGGTGCGGCACCTCGTGCAGAACCTGCGCGCCCTCGAGAAGCAGGCGCTTGCTGGCGAGGTCGAAGCGGAGGCGCAGAATGGCCCAGTAGCGCCTGCGCTGCAGCCGCTTGCGGAGAACCTCGAGGACGAGTTGGCCGAGGCAGGACGCGCGGCAGTCGCTCGCAACGACGACGACGACGAAGTTGCGGCTGCACGGCGCGCGCTAGCTGAGGACCTGGCGAACGATGCGGAAATGTCGCAGTACGTGATGGACGACGAGGACGCCGAGCAGTTTGCCGAGGCCGAGGAGCGTGTGCGCAAGATGCAGGCGGATCAGAGCGGTCGGCCGTTTTCGTCCACGTTCAGCGTTCGCACGAAGCGTGCACGCGAGGCCCAAAATGCTGCGCCAGCGCCCACCAAGCGCACCAAGACGCCAGCGGCGCGGGCCCATGGCGGGCGCCCAAAGGGCCGCGGACCCAAGTAGACCATAACCCCATACCCACTCGGCCGATGCGCCCTGACTTCCTGGATCATGGCGTCGCCAGGCGCGGAGAGCGCCGCGTCGTCGGAGGCAGATGGCACCGCGGACGAGCTGCTGGAGCGCCTGATGCAGTGTGACGAGCAGCTCGTGCAGCTATTGCGCACGGCGTCAACGACGGTATCGACGCTGGCGGCGGCCGAGGCGCCGCCTGCGGCAGCGACGCCGGACTCGCTCCTCAAGCAGTGGTTTGCCACATTGCATGTGCGTAAACATTTGCTGACGCAGGATATACAGCTGACATTACGTCAAGCTGCTCATACGCTGCGGCAGGCGCGCCTGCCGCCGGTCCTGCCGCCGGCCGCAGCGCAGGCACGGCTGCAAGGCGAGGCGGGTGTGGCCGGCCAGGCACACACGCTGGATTCGTCCATGCCCTATAGCCTGTCTACACTGCGTCTGCGGGAGGAGGCATGGCGGCACCTCGCCGAGGCATTCGCGCATGAGCCAGCGTCGGAGGCCCCGCTGGTCGCGCGGCTGCGCCGCGGCGCCGCGCTGGACGAGGCGCCGGATTTCCGTAAGCCACGTGGCAACCAGTAACCCCGCGGCGGCCGGGAACGGACGGGCCATCTTTTGCCACCATGTCGAACGCGCTGGAATCGCTGAAGCAGTACACGACCGTCGTCTCGGACTCTGGCGACTTTGAGTCGATTGCAGCATACAAGCCACAAGATGCGACGACGAACCCGTCGCTGATCCTCGCGGCGGTGAAGGAAGAGAAGTACGCCAAGATGATTCCCCCGGCGGTCGACTACGCCAAGAAGCAGGGCGGCAGCACTGAGGAGGTGCTGGACCGCGCTGTGGACCGTCTGATTGTCTCGTTTGGCGAGGAGCTTCTCAAGATCATTCCCGGCCGCGTGTCGACTGAGGTTGATGCGCTCCTGTCGTTCGACAAGGACGCGACGGTGAAGAAGGCCCTGGATCTCATTGCGCTGTACGACTCGCAGGGGATCAGCAAGGACCGCGTGCTGATCAAGATCGCGTCGACCTGGGAGGGTATCCAGGCGGCCCGTGAGCTCGAGTCGGAGCACGGCGTGCACTGCAACCTGACGCTCCTGTTCAGCATGTGCCAGGCGGTGGCGTGTGCCGAGGCGGGCGTCACGCTCATCTCGCCGTTCGTGGGCCGCATCCTCGACTGGTTCAAGAAGAACAAGCCCGACGGTGACTACGAGGGTGTGAACGACCCTGGTGTCGCGTCGGTGCGTCAGATCTACCAGTACTACAAGCAGCACGGTTACAACACGATTGTGATGGGTGCGTCGTTCCGCAACACGAGTGAGATTGTCGAACTTGCGGGCTGCGACTACCTGACCATTGCACCCAAGCTCCTTGAGTCGCTGAAGGGCGACACGCACGCGCTCGAGCGCAAGCTGTCGCCGGAGCTTGCCAAGCGTGCCGAGCCGCTTGAGAAAATCTCGTACATTGAGAACGAGCCGAAGTTCCGCTGGGATCTCCTGCAGGATGCCATGGCCTTTGAGAAGCTGCACGAGGGTATCCGCAAGTTCGCAGAGGACGCTGTGACGCTCAAGTCTATCCTGTCTAAGCACCTGTAGGCTACGTAGACTACCGCGCTGGTCCCTTGGCTGGTGCACGCGGCGGCGTCACGCCTGGCTGTGCATGAGGCGACGGGCCTGCATTCAACTCTGCCGGGTCGAGTGGGTCGCCCGCCATAGCGCGTCGCTCAGGCGGCGCACCAAACGCACGGAAGCTCTGCTCATGTTGCTCGCGCTGCATCGCGCGGAACTGGTTCTCGCGCCACCACCATGCGCGCGCATGCGACACGAGGCGGCTATCCGGCTTGCGCGTTGGTGTGTGGCTGACTGATGTGTGCGATTCGTCGACAGAGAGGCCAATGCGCCGCATGCGCGACAGGAGCCGCAGGCCGCCGACGGTGACGACAGCCGCCATGATATAGGCAACCACACTCATCACGTAAAAAGCATGGGGATGCTCCTCGAGGTGCGACGTCAAGTTCATACCGAATAGACCGACAAACAGCGTAGCTGCACTCACACCCAGGGTCATGATGCTGGTCCCGAGGTCGAGAGTCAGCAGCTTATTGCGGTTGCTGTCGAGAATGAGCTCGACAATCTCCTGTGTATTGTTGACATTGGCGTAGATCTGCTCGATCTCAGCAATGACCTCCTCGACCTGCTTCTCAAAGCTCTCCAGCAGAAGCTCGAGCTCCTCCAGGTCGCTAGACTCGGTGCGTGGGCGGCCGAGCTTGGCGTCCGTCAGGTACATGAGCGCCATGTCCTCGTCGTTCTCAAGCACCTCGGTGACGGAGACCTTGACACCGCGCGAGCGGCTCAAGAAGTTATTCAGTTTGCGCGAGATTTGCAGGAGCATGCGCAGTTTCTCGCGGTCGATGTCGTCCTCGAGTGCCTCGAGCAGGTCGTCCACGACAATTCGCAGCCAGCTGAGCTCGGAGCGAAGCGCCTCCAGAACAGACGCAAGGATCGACTCCAGTGCGCGAAACTCGTAAGGAAGCGACGACGTATTCAGCCGCAAGTTGTGCTCGAGATTGTACACGAACGCCGAGTGCAGGTGCGTGTCGGCTGTACTGTAGCTGTCGAAGAGAAGCACGGCATCCGACTTGACCATCGCGCGGATATGCAGAATATTGATCAGAATACCACTCCGGCGCGCGAGGATCGTCGGCACCAGGTTCGGCACGCGCGAATCAATCTTGCGCAGGTCGCGCGGCTCGAGCCCGTGGTGCGAGCAAAGCTCTGATTTTTTGAACACGCCCGAAATTGTCTTGATCGATCCAGCTGAGTCTAGGATCGTACAGCGCAGTAATATGTTCGGAGAGAGCTGCGTCATGCCGATGCCTCCTATCGGACGCGCCCCGCCGGCCCCTTTGGGGCCGTCGTCTGTGGCCATGGATCGTGCGCCCCAGAACGGCACCCTGGGCGCGCAGAATGTCAATCTTCTCTGGATAGGAATTCCGATGCATGCATACGATATAGGCGGACCCCGCACCCGCGCCAGGGCAGCCGTGGCGCTCAGGGACGCCCGCCACCTCATGGTCGCCGCCACGATCTGGGTGCGTTCAGGTGGAGGTTTCGTTCCTGCCGCGATGCCAGGCTCTGACCCCCAGGGCATTGCGTGGGTGTGTGCGGACGCGCGCCTTGGGCGCGAGGCTGCGAAAGCCGCAGCAGCGCAGATGGTGGCTAGCATCACGGGCTTGGTGCCACAGGACGTGCTCGCCGCATGGAACCAGGCGCAAGGCACGCCATGGACGATCCAGACTCCCTACTACGAGTCAGTTGTAGCGCACTATTTTGCCGAGAAGGCGGACCTGCTACCTTCTACCCCTGCCGTGGTCCTTCTCGTACACCGCGACTCGCCGCTGCAGGAGCATAAACAGAGGGTTCAGGCGCAAGAGGGCTTTGATGTGCCGATCGCGCTCGTTGTAGGCATGGGCAATGACACCGCGTCGGGCGCCCCGCAGGGTGATATTGACGAGACATATGCGGTGCATGGATGGGAGTACGTTGAGGCGAGGGACGAGGATGCCTTGACACGTGTTCGCGAGGCTCTTATGGTGCATCAGTGGCCCAACGCAGTGCCTGCCGAGTCGGAGGCCATACCGCCAGGAGTACGTGCTCTTGCGCAGCTGCCTGATGCAGAGCGGCCTTGGCCCGCGGCACCCGCTGCCATGCAAAAGGATCTGGACGCCTTTCTTGAGGCGGACGACGAGTTCGGCACGTTTGTGAGCGCCGAGGGCCCAGCAGACAGCGATATCGATTCACTCTATCCACATCAACTCCATTCGCTGCAAAACCTTATTGACCACGTCAAATCACTACCACCTGGCCCGGCCCGACGAGACGCCGCGGCACATGTCGCCATGGAAGTCGAGCGCGCCTTGGCATCATCATAAGAGCCGGGCTCTTTTCCTTTTTTTTTTTTTTTTGTCTTTTTTATTACACACACAAACCGGGTACATGGTCCACGAGCATACGGTCGAGTGTCTTGCCGACATGATCTTCGTCGTCAGACACATCGTCCGCATTTGCGTAGGCCTCGGCACGCATCGCCTGCAGATGCTGGCGCCATGCCGAGTCCGAGACAGACAGGTGGAACTGGGTGCGGCACAGGAAAAAGGCCTCCATCCGGTTCAGCTCATCGAGAGGGATGCCAGTCACCTCGTGCCATGTTTTGTTCAGGAATGTATTGTCGTCCAAAAACTTGTTTGCCATCATGAGCCCCAGCGTCAGCAGCTTGAATGGCGCTGTGGGCGGTGGCTGTGCGAGCAAGGCCAGTGCCACTTCGGTGTCAGCGCTGCCGGCATCCGACCATAGCATGCCCTGAAGCATGTGCACATAGTGCAAGGCAAGGCACAGCGTTGTCGGCGACAGCCGTGTTTGCACGAGCACCTGCTGCGTAAAGTGCCGGAACGCGGGGCTCACCTCGCCCAGCAGAGCCGAGTGCTCGCGCTTTAGCCCGGGCCGAGCGCGACGCTTCGGCGTCTCGGGCGCATGCAGACCAGCACACTGCTCGAGCGATGGGAACGGCCGCTGCTGCAGCGATCCCATCGCCCGCACAAGGCGCTGCAGGTCCGCCGATAGAGCCGTATAGGGCGACGATAGGTGCAGTGCACCCATCGGCTCGGTCAGCTCCTTGTCCTCCAACAAGGGCACAAGCGCTGGTGGCGTCACTGGCTCGCTCACACTCGACGAGCTCATCGATACGCACTCCTCCAGGTGCGGCTCAGGCGACTCGGAGCGCACCTCGCGCCCAGGCGAGAGACGTGCGCCGCTCCGTGTAGACACACGGCGCAGACCGACCATCTCGGCACAGGCCCTCCAAACGGCATCCGCACAGAAACGGGAGAGGAAAACGGCCGTCACCTCGGGCGCCACGCGCGCGCGGTCCGCGTCTGACGCCTCGAACTGGGGCGTCGGGCCAGGCACGGCGTGCATGGAGGAAGCTGCAGCCGCCGGTGGGACCGGCTCGTGCATGTTATATGCGCGCGGATCATAATGCACCGGCGGCGGGCCATAGGCCATCGTCGGCATAGGGGGCGGTGGTCCCCATACGGGCCACGGCACCATACCGGGCCAGTGTGGCACATACGGGGGGTACGCCGAGGACACCGGTGGCCACGAGGGCATGGGCACCGGTGCGCCCATCGACAGGCTGCACCAGGCCTCAGGGTGCATCGGCTCCATGAGGGCCATGCCTGGCACAGGGTGCGGCCGCGCCGCCGGGAGGCGGGGGGCCGGTGGGGGTGCACAGACGTACACGGGCCGGCCGTAGGCATCCAACGCGGACGCTGGTGCATCGTACGGGCCGCCTGCCACCACAGGTTCAGAGCGGACCACGAACGGGTGCTCCATAGAAGTGGCCATCATGACACCAAGAAGGCTGTCGGGTCAGTTGGTTAGACGGTCCGCCACGGAGGAGCAAGCACTTAGTCTACACCAAGCGTGCTCACGTGGGAATCCAGACGCCACACTACCCTTGCTCTTGGTGAGTTGTGGCACTTCAATACGAAGGCAAGAGAGGGTGGGGAGGGGGAAGGGGGGTTGCGGAGAAGCCGGGACGACGTAGGGGGGCGAGATGCATCGATTAGGCGGGGCGGCGAAAGAAAACGAGATTCTCGGCCGACAAGGCGAGAGAGCCGTCGGTTCCCTGCTGCTGGATCAGACGCGCGACGCGGGCGATGAGCCACGCGGAGCACATCCGCGATGTCTATGTGTACTTTTTGCGCACGGGCATCGCCAATGATGGGCTCGCGCATGGCTGTGAGTATACGCGCCATGCACCTGTGCGCGCGCCGTGGGACGAGCCTGATGCACCGCAGCACAGCGGCGAACGCTCCGAGGCGCCGATGGATCGCTACGGCTTCTTCGACGCCTCGGCGACGATGGCACGCGGCGCGCCTGCGGTCCTTCCTGCGTCAGCGTATGTGAAGCGAGGCCTACGGCACCCGGTCGCGCGCACACCAGCGCCGCTGGGACGGCGCAGGATGCAGCGCCCGCCAAAGGCTGCTACCGTGCAGCGGCAGCGCGACGCCCTCACACGCACCGCAGATGCTCGCGAAAGGCGGCGCATACACAAGTGGATGCACATGCTGCAGGGAGAAGAGTTCCACGAAACATTGCGTGCGCATGTGGCGCCGGCGCTTGTCGAGCGCCGCATATTCAAAGGCGTGCCCGACGACATGCGGGGACAGGTATGGGACGTGCTCTCACGCGCGCACGGCACGCGGGACGTGCCGGCACCGCATGATATGCTCGAGCATGCTTCGCCGCATGATGGGCAGATCGACTTGGATGTGCCACGCACGGTCCGTGGCCACACGCGGTTTTTCACGCGGTACGGGCGTGGGCAGTGCGAGTTATTCAGCGTGCTGCACGCACTCAGTCTCCTGTGCACGGAGTGCGGATACTGCCAGGGCATGGGCCCCGTCGCAGCCACGCTCCTGTTGCACGCGCCTGCAGCGCAGGTCCTGGCACTTCTCGTGCGCATGCACGATGCGTATGGCTTTCACGACATATGGCGGCTTGGGTTTCCCGGGCTACGCGCCGAGTTCTTTGCGCTGCGAGAACTGCAGCGGGCATTCACGCCGCGCGCGTCGCGGGCACTGGAGGCGGCCGGCCTCGCACCCAGTGCGTACGCGACAGGGTGGCTCATGACGCTCTTCTCGGGCGTGCTCCCATACGCAACACACTTGCGTGTGCTCGACATGTTCTTCCATGGAGGACGCAACGTGCTCCTACTCGTCGCCGTGGCCATGGTGCGCGTGCTCGACGTGCGCCTCGCGCACGACGCGCACCTCGACCTGCTCGAGGAGCTCAGCCGGCCTATGCTGCCGGAAGACGACGACGCCCTGTGCCTCTGGGTACAGCGCGCAATGCATGCGGCGGACGTGCAGGCCTGTCTGTCGCGTGCACGCGCCGCATGGGCGGCCCTTGTAGACCACGGCACCGACGCCGCGGAATTTGTGTAGGAGCCTCCACCCACCATGTCCGTGGCGCCTCCTGCGCCAGGCTCACCTGGTGCGCCGGCAGCTGCGCGCGCGCAGCTCTCGGCCATGTGCCGGCGCGGTACGTCAATGTGACTGACCGCAGTGATCCTGCGCAACCTTGCGAGTGCGTGTGATGTGCTGACATGCAGCGCTCTACGATGTGGGCGACATGCCCTACCGCCTCGCGCGCCCGTTCCTGCAGCAGTGCAGGCCGGAGCAGCTGCGCATGCTGGAGGAGGCCTCGCCGGTACGCTGTGTATGCTGACGCAGCACCTCCTGGAGGACACAGACGGTGCGTGTGGCAGCTAACACACAGAGCTGTGGCGGCGTGCATGCCTCCGTGACTTTGCTGACCTGCGCAAGCTCGACGAGGAGGGGCGCCTGGACGCGCCGCCGGTGTGGCGCGACCTGTACCAGACCAGGCAGCAGCAGGCTGAGGAGGCCAAGGCGCTTGCGACCGCGCGCATCAAAGGTCGCTACGCAGAGCACAGCGCACTGAAGAATGCCAAGAAACTTATCGTAACAGATGTACCCATACCCTCGCAGCGGCGCCGCCCGCGGCCTGTGGACCGCACGCCTGCCACAGCGCTGCAGTCGCAGGGCCGTGCCATGCTCCTCAAGGCTCGCACGGGCCTCGCGATGCGTGCGCGACAAATGATGCGGCCACCCCGCCACCAGCCCGCCGCGCGCGCCGCCGCCCCCTCTCTCGCTTCACGAAAGCCAGCGCCTCCGCCGCGCTCGGCGCCGCCGCCGCCGCCGCCGCGGGGCGGCGGTAGTGCCACGTGACAGTGCGCCGCCGCCTATACTCTCGCCGCGACGGCGCCCAAGGCGCGGCATGTCGTTTAATTTTACGTGGCCGACCTTCTCCGCAGAGTTCTACAGCAATGCTATCCATACACTCACAACGGCGCTGAACCGTGGGCAGAAACCCAAGGCCATTGTGGGTGATATCGTCGTGCAGGAGCTGCATATGGGGACGGTGCCGCCCGAGCTCGAGATCCTCGAGATCGGCGACCTGAGCAGGGACCGCTTCCGCGGCATCTTCCGCTTTGTATATGCGGGCGACGCGCACCTGGAGCTGTCGACAGGCGTGCAAGCGAACCCCCTGGCCCGCAGCAGCGAGTCGCTGGGCCTGCTGGCGGGCCCTGCGGCGTCACGCGGCATGCTCTTTGCCGCGAGCCCCCTCACTGTGCCGATGCGTGTGCGCCTCTCTGACGTCAAGCTGCGCGCGATTGTGGTGCTTGTCGTCTCACGCACCAAGGGCATCACGCTTGTGTTCAAGAACGACCCACTCGAGAGTGTCCGCGTCAGCTCGACGTTCGACAGTGTCGGTGTGATCCAGAAGTACCTCCAGGAAGAGATTGAGGGCCAGCTGCGCGAAATGTTCCGCGAGGACCTGCCAGGCATCATTCACCGGCTCAGCCAGGACTGGCTGCGCACCGAGACGGCGGAGCGCGCGTCGCCAGCGCCGCCACCGAGGCCGACGACCGACGCGCCGCCGCCGCCTGACCGGCCCGCCACGCCGCCGCTCGTGCGGGAGCCATGGTCCATGGATGACAGCGCCGAGACGCCGCTCTCGGTGCTGGCGCTGGAGAATGCGGCGCCCCAGAGTGGCGCGCCTGGCCTCACGCGCCTGGCGTCGACGCACGGCTCGTCGCGCGGGCTCAAGGACCTCGTCGAGCCACGCACCCAGAGTCCCACACGCGCGCGCACCTTTCACACGACGAGCCGCGTGCGTGCGCCTATGTCGCTCTCGACCAGCACGCCGCCTCCGCCGGCGCCGCCGGCGCCCAGCAGGGGCCTCGACGTGTCGAGTCACCTGGCGGAGCTGCTGCGGGCGAACCACACGCTGAGCCCGTACACACCGAACCCGCGGCTCGTGGCACTACGTACGACGCCGCCCACGTCGCGGCAGCGCAGTGGGCGGGCCGTCGCGCGGCAGACGCGCGTGTTCCATGCCCACTATCTGCAGTAAGCCTCGTCGAGGATGGGCGGGCGCACCCGCAAACGCGCCGCGGCCGCATGCACGGCCTCGCGCGAGATGTGCAGTACGCCGTCGTCTGCCATGAGCAGCCCGGCCTGCGCGAGAGCGAGCGTTGCATCGTCGGGGCGCAGCCCGGCCGCCGCCGCGAGGCGCGCCAGCGTGGTGCGGGGCGGCAGCGGCACCGTTGCGCCGGACGCCGCAGGACGCTCGATGCGCACCTCGCCGGCCCAGCCGCGCGCCGCCGTGCGCCGGCGCACGGGGCTCGAGTCTGTGCTGCTTCTCGTGGCGGCGGCATCGCCCGCGAGCACCGCCCGTATCGCGTCTCCGCCGGGCTCCCAGGCTGCCTGCAGGGTGCGCACGAGCTGCGCGGACCAAAACGCCATATACCCCTTGAGCCCCAGCTCCGAGAGCGGGCGCTCCGGCGTGCCGGCCACGGCCGCCGAGCGCGACAGGTAGTAGCTGTACTCCATGAGCAGTGTGCCGTAGCCCTTGCGCTGGTACGGCGGAAACACGACGATGCACGCTAGGTTAAAGTCGTCGTACGATACCTTCTCTTTCGAGAAGAAGCCCAGCGCATGGTCAAACTGGCTCGTCGCATCGGTGAGCACGTAGACAAAAAACGGAGCGACGTCGAAGAACACGGTCTTGTGGTCGATAAACAGCTTGCCAAAGAGGCACACATTCTGCACATACAGCTTGGCCTCCGCGCCATCGACCTCCCAGAGGATGTGCGCGCCCCGCTGGTACACGCGGCGCCCGGGCGGATGGGTATAGGTGCACGCCTTGCGGTGCGCATGGTACGTCGCCGCCGAGCGCATGTACTTGAAGCAGCCCGCACACACCCACAGCGTCGTCGCATCTATGGGGTACGGACTCGCATACCACGGGCGGATCGCATAGTCGTCAAAGAGAACCCTGCTGGTGAGCGAGGCGCCACCTACCGCTCCAGCGCGCGGCCGACCCCCGGCTCGTCGTAGGCCATGCGTGGCGGTGGAGGCCCACGCACCGCCGCTTCGCCGCCGCCCGCATGAGCGACGCGTTTCCGAACCCGTTTGACCCGCCGCCTGCTGCCGAGGCGCCGCCAGTGACGGAAGATGAACTGAGTCGTGTGCTGCGCGAGTCGCTTGCATTCGAGCAGGATGCCGCGCAGCGCCGGCAGGAGGCCGAGGACGCCCAGCTCCGAGAGGCCCTCCGCGCCAGTGAGGAGGAGCATCAGTGCCAGCAGCGCGCTCTCGAGGAGCAGCGGCGGCGCGAGCGGGAGGTGATAGAGTCGTCGCGGCGCGAGGCGTTTCGCGATGAGCGCCGCCGCGAGGCCGAGGAGCAGCGCCTCGCGCTCCTCGAGATGGAGGTCATGGCGCGCAGCAAGCGCGAACACGAGGGGCGCCTGCGCACACAGTCGCCGCGAGTGTCGCTGTCGCGCCCCTTCTCGCCGGCGTCGCGCGAAAGTGCGAGCGATATCGGGTCGTCGGACATGGAGCCGCTCCTGTGGCTCCGCCACCGCAGCTCGGCCGCCACGACGGAGAGCTCGTCCAGTGCACCGCACCCACCCAGCACTCCGCCCCGCTTTGAGGAGATGCCGAACCCGTTTGCGGCGCCAGACGGAGCATCAGCACCGCTCCCGCCGAACGAGAGCGACACGCCGACCAGCGCGGCCGTCCCACCTCCCGCGGCGCCTGGCCCGGCCACCCACAGCAGGAGCCCCGCACCGCCGCGGCTGTCGCCCATGCCACCTGCGACCCTGTTCGCGCAGGCCAGCCATGTGACGGCACAGGCGGACGTCGCGATGTCGCCCAGATCCACAGCGGAAGCTGTCTTGCCAGCCGAACACAGGACGATTCGCCCCACACATGCGCTGAGCCGCTACGAGGCCTTGTTTGGACGGCACGAGGAGGAGTGGAACGACGAGTGTGGCGCCTCGCCCGCGAGCGAGTCCGGCTCGTCGTTCAGCCTGTCGCCCTCACCGACATCGCCCGTCGCCGAGACGCCCGTCGCGAGTGATCCGGTGGCGCTGGGGCGCATGCTGGGCTTGGCGCCGGACAACGACACGACGCCAGTGCGCGAAACGCCGCCTGCCGTCCCACCTAAATCCGACGAGGACGACACGCTATCGCAGGGACCGAACCTAGAGCTGCCGACGCCCACGCCTCACACCGAGCCGCTCGGGTACCCGCCCGCGTATGTGCCTGGCCACCCGGCGCTGCGGGGTGTACAGTTTGGCGCGGCCAATGAGCCGTACCCCCTGGAACTGCGCACTCCCGACGGGGCGATGATATACCCCACGCTAGACCTGTCGTCTACGCCGCAGCTGCCCGCGGATGCCACGCAGCTGTGTTTCCCCCACGTCGTCGAGCTGGGCGGTGCTCAGCCGTACTTTGTGGTGCGCGCCTACTCGTGGAAGGTGCTGCTGCAGGCCCTCGCTTGGCACGGCACGTCGGTCGTGCAAGCGCCAGGCGGGGCGCTCTACGTGCATGTGGCATTCGCGGTGCCGAAGCAAGCTACCAGCCCCAGCTTCGCGGCGCCTTCGCTCGTGAGTCTCGCGCTTGGGACGTCCGCGGAGCCGGTGGCCCCCGCGTCCAGCGCACTCGCAGCGGCGTGTGCGTGCCACCATGTGCCACTGTATGCAGTACCGCTCGTGGCGCATCCCCTCTCGCTGCCGACGGACCTGGTGACTCTTGCGCAGTCCCTGTTTACCGCGCCGCAGCTCAGCATGGCGCCCGCGCTGCGGGAGCTAAAGCAGGCCATTGCGCGCCATGGCGAGTGGCTCGACGCGCGCAGCCACGCCATGGCGTCGCGCACCCACACATCGCCGAGTGCGGCCGAAACACTGGAGCTGCGCCTGCTCTCCCACCAGCTGGCCTTGCTGGCGCACCCAGTCACCGCGCCGGATGCCGTCGAGAGCGAGGGCGGGCACCGCGACGCGCTCCGCACGCGCATGCGCCGCACACTCGCGCGATGGAACTCGGCGAACGTCGGGAACGACGAGGATCTAGCTACGTGGATCACGCCATACGACGTAGCGAGCCGCCCGTAGACGCGCCAGGCATGGCAGATCGGCCCCTCGTTACGCTCGGCACCTCCACGTTGCCGACCGACGACGCGCCGCGCCCTGTTGGATGGTGCGCATCACGGTCCCGGACTGGATCGTGCACCGCGCCGATGAGCGGTCTAAGCGATCCACCATATACACACTCGACGTGCACCCTGACGGGACGCGCCTGGCCACAGGTGGCCTTGATACCAAGATCCGCGTGTGGGCCACGGCGCCTATCGTGAAAGAGTCGACGCGTTCGCCGCGCCTGCTCAGCACCTTGGCGCGACACACCGGCGCAGTGCTGTGCCTGCGCTGGTCGCATTCGGGCCGCTTCCTTGCGTCGGGCTCCGACGACACGGTCGCGCTGATCTGGGACCTTGACGAATCGGGCAGTGGCAGTGGCATCGCGTTTGGCACGTCTGAAACGAACGTAGAGCACTGGCGCCCGCACCGCCGGTTGCCTGGCCACGATTCAGACATCACAGACCTCTCCTGGAGTGAGAGCGACGCGTACCTCGCGACCGTCGGCCTCGACTCACTTGTGATCCTGTGGTCGGGCGACAAGTTTGAGCGTGTGCGCACGATCCGCGGGCACCATGGGTTTGTCAAGGGCGTGTCGTTTGATCCCATTGACCAGTTCCTCGCCACAAGTAGCGACGACCGCACCGTCAAGATTTGGCGCACAAGCGACTGGGGCCTGGAAGCCTCCGTGAAGGCGCCGTTCAAGAGCAGTCCCAGCAGCACGTTTTTTCACCGCCCGTCGTGGACGCCCGACGGCGCGCACCTACTCGCCGCAAATGCCATGAACGGGCCGGTGTTTGTCGCGAGCATCGTCGACCGGTACACATGGGCGTCAGACATGGCGCTTGTGGGTCATGAAAATGCAGTCACCGTAGTGGCGTGCAGCCCCCGTTTGTTTGAAGGCCCCAACAAGACGTCTATCTCGGTGCTAGCACTAGGCTCACAGGACCAGAGCGTGTCGGTGTGGATGACAGGCCTTGCGCGACCGCTCCTCGTCGCCAAGGACTTGTTCGAGCGGCATGTCATGGACTTGGCGTGGTCCGCTGACGGCTACACACTGTATGCTTGTTCATCCGACGGCTCCGTCGCTGCACTGTCGTTTGACGCCGACGACCTTGCCCCCACGCTACCCGATAGTGCCCTATTTGAGGCACGGGCGGCGCACGGCTATACTAGTGGCGCGCGGCGTGCCGCGACACACGTACCGCTTGTGCGCCCCGCGCTCGAAATGGATGCGCCACCGCCGCCGCTCGTCTTGAAGACCAGCTCGCAACCTACGGAGCGACTTGTACAGACAATTACGCGGGACCGGAATGGCAAGCGCCGCATCCGCCCGACCATCGTCCATGAGAGTGGCACTGCGCCAAGCATCGCTAGGACCGAGTCGCCCTTAACCTCCGAGGTCAGTACACCCTGGGCCCCATCGCAGCCGGCCATACCGCTCTTCCGGCCAGGCCGGGCTACCGAGCCTGGCGCCATGCCCGTACAGCGCCACGTTACATGGACAGGCCGTCATGTGTCGGTGGAAGCGCGCAACGAGGCCGCCATTACCGAGCTGGTCTACCGAGCGCAGGGCCACGTGCGGTGGACCGACGTGCTTTGGAGCCCCGTACTGAGTGTGACGGCTAGTCCCACTTGGGTAGCCGCCTCCCTCCATGATGGCACGCTCGTTTGGTACTCAAGCAAGGGCCGGCGCCGCGCCACGCTGGCCATAGACCCTTGTGTCTGTCTGGCGTCGCAAGAGAACTACTTGGCGGTGCTCACGACGCGCTCCTCAGTGGCCGTATGGCATGTTGTACAGGGTCAGCAACACATTCCTTTTACCGAGGCTCCGCATGGCGACTATGCCAGCATGTATGTGCATACCAACGGTGTGCCTGTGCTGATAGTAAAGCAGCCACAGGCGGCGCTTGCCCTGGATACCCAGAAACAGGCCTTTGTATGCATTGCTCAGGGCACGCTCGCGCGGCTCAGTGACGCGTGGGATGTACGGCTGCGCGAGCGCAGCGCGACGCCCCGGGACCCTGTGCTGCAGGCCGAATGCGCGCTCAGCGAAGCGCTGCCGCCGGAATCGACCGCAGCGCAGGCAGGAGCGACACCCCAGCAGCGTCTCGCAGCCACCTTGAGTCACCTGGACATGCGTATGTCCGCTGCCGAATTGCTCAACAGTGCCAATGAATACCGGCAAGCTTTGTATGCCTTGGGCCGCCGCCTCGCGGACGAAGGACTCCAGAGTCAAGCAGAGGACTTGGTCGAAACACTGCTCGGACCTGTGTATTACCACCCGAATATGCCTGTTTGGACCCCGCAAGTCCTGGGCATGGACAAGCGCGAGCTCCTCTTGTCGCTATTGGCCGTGCTAAGCCAGGGTCGCCTAGCTGCTCTAGCGAATAGAGTCCACGAGGTGCTCCGTGCACAACGTGGCACCTCCACCTTCGAATAGATGACCATTGGGGGATGAACTATCAAAACCGAAGGGTTATTTACCAAATGGTATGACCGCCGCTGACAATAATGTCGGCGCCGTTGCAGAAGGAAGAAGCGGAGCTAGCAAGCCAGACAATAACACCACGCAGCTCGTGCGGGCGACCGATACGGCCCAGAGGGTTCGCGTCGCTCCAGCGCGACAGCATCTCAGGGTCCGAGTCAAGCTGGTCGGCCACCAGGTTGGTGCGAATGTAACCAGGCGACAGGGTGTTCACGCGAATATTGTGTGGGCCCCATTCAGCAGCGAGGTTGCGACCCATCTGCAGCACAGCCGCCTTCGACGTGTTGTAGGCCACCCACTGTTGGTCACGGTTGACAACCGTACCCGACATAGAGGCAGTCAGGATGATAGAACCCTGGTTTTGCTTGCGATCCTTCATCACGCGGGCACCTGCCTGCGCGGTAATAAAGACACCCAGCGTGTTCACTTCTAGCATCTTGCGGAACTCATCCACGGGGTAATCAAGTGCAGGGTATGTCTGCATAATACCAGCATTGGCCACAACGACATCGATGGTCTTAGTGGTCGAAACATTGGAGATATACTGCATAGCCTCGTTCATCTCGTCGGCGCTCGTGACATCAGCAGTAATGAACTCGATCTGACGGTCCAGGAGCTGGCAGTGCTTCGCGACCTTCTGGAACTCCTCGCTAGGCACATCCGATCGGTCAATCACGAACACGTGGGCACCGGCCTCAACAAAAGCCAGAGCCATCTCGAGACCCAGACCACGGTTACCGCCAGTGACCACGGCCGTCTTCTCGAAAAGGGAGAATTCGGCGAAAATGGTCGTAACGTGCTTGTCCATGCCTTCAGAGCGCTGGTTGATTACAGCATTCACCCCAATGTTCTTAGGGTCGGGGTTGGGGCCAGGGTTGATAGGCATGTCGCTCTGCGAGACACTAGGACGGGCAGGTGCCTTCCAGTGCTTCACAGCCATAGCAGGAGAAGCACGGGAGAAGGCCCGAATAGCCGAAGCAGGCGTAGTCGACTTGCGAGCGGCGATGCGCAGCATAGAGGCCGGAGCCAGGCGGAACGAAGACATCAGGATGATGGTACGAAGATACGGGGGATGAAATGCGAACCACGGGGATTAAATGCGAACCAGAGATATATCCCCGTGCGAATTTGATGCGCCCCGACTGAGATTATCCGACGAAATAGGACCCTATGGCCCGTCTCGCGCCAAAGGGTCGAAAAGCGCGGTCCATACCTATCCACCCAATCAGACCCGAGACTGACGTGGCAAATTACTAAAAATGGCTGCGCACTACACGGTGGTCACACATAGCCACGGTTTTTGGCGGAACGAAGGAATGCCATGGTCTCAATGGGATTGGTGCTTCCCGAGACCCTTTGCACCTCGTCATCGTGGACTAGCATGAATGGATTATGAGCGCGCTCTTCGGCCAATGTATAAATACCCGTCGTAACGCCATTGTTGCGACGACCCCACAAATCGGACAAGAGAGACTGGATGGCTGGCCGGTGGGGCAGCAGCTTAGCACTGAACTTAGCGTTCGATGCCGTATATTCTAACGTCAGTATATCAGATAGTACGTACCATGCCCGCAGTATACAAGTGTGTCGGAGGGAAGAGCAGCAATCACCTCGTTTAAGGCGTGGTGCATGTCACTTGCATCCCCTTCAAAGAATCGTCCGCAGCCTGAAATGAAGAGTGTATCACTAGTTGTCAATGAAATAGGTACACACCCTGTAAAAACGCCGCGCTTCTTCTCACCCTCGTGGCCCTCCTTAATACCATGTCCCGTACGGGCAAGCTCCTCCTGTGAACGTTCATCTTCGACAAAGAAACAAGTGCTTTCGCGTGTGTGGCATGGTGTGGAATAGGCTGTAACATGAACGGGGGCTTGGTCAAACAGAGTGAACTTGTCGCCATGCTTCACAATGTGTGTCACTTGCGAAACCTCTCGTGACCCACCCCATATAGGCCGCCCTGGGAATGTTTGAGCAAAGTCTTCATTCCCACCGGCATGATCAAAGTGCTTGTGTGTCGCAATACAGCCGACAACCGCATCGTCAGGTAGGCCCAGATCTTTCGCCACTTTGTGCACGGACTTCACATCATAGGGGTCTACAAACACAGCCTGGGAGTTACCCTGGGCTGGCGTAGACATTAAAATGTAGGCATAGTTGTCCTCACGGACGGGAACAGGTACAATGCGCATATGGCGGCGAGGCACAAACGTTGAAGGTCGGATAAGACGGTTGGCCACACGGGTGCGTGGCAACATAAGACAAGCGCCGGTGTGGAGGGGCGTAGATATCGTACAAGTCTATGGGGTCAGGTGCCAAGCGGACTAGTTGTTCTGACTGAACTTGTAGCCACACTTGGGGCAGTCGTAGAAGACAGTAGTACCTTCATCAGCACTGCGCAGCTGCAGTGTATGGAAGTTCATCTCTTCGTTCCCACAGCCCGGGCATTTTTCCTTGATGGTGGCCTGCTCCATGGTATTCTCATCCGTGCGACTCACATGGCTTACAAGCTGTCGTTTCTGTCGCAGGACAGAAGGGAAGGCAGATGGGTGTGAGCGCGTAACGATCGACAAATTGTCATAGACTGCTGTGAGAATTACGATACATACTACGAGCATCCTGGACAGTACCGCATGGGGCACACGTAATGACATCATCATTGCTTGGAAGATCAAGAAGTGACCCACATGCTGTGCAGAACAGCAGTGAGCCAATCTTGTCTGGAATGATAGGGGCCTCGCTCGCCGCCATGGTGGCACGCACAACGTCGTCGCCTCGCCAGTAAGAAAATTTTATCACGTGGACTCCACCTATGCACCTACGGCCTCAGGTCTATCGGATGCGCAGGCCATAGAGGCGCTCAAGCTGCTCACAACTCTCGTAGACCTCGGCCTGTATTTTCGCAATCTTTTCACGATCGCCCTGCTGTTAGATATATATACGTACACCGATGCCAAAGAATCCTTGGGCATCCATAAGTCGACGACGTTTATACTCCTGAGCATTCTCGCACTGACGGTAAAGCTCCTTCATCCACATTTCTTCCACGCGCTGCTCAAAGGCACGGAGCTCGGGACTGCCGCGGTCCTTCGAAATCCGGTGTACATTTCCGCCTTGATTTTTGTATGTGGTAGAGGAAGTAACAAAGGGGTGCTTGGCAAAGGACACTGGATCCACGTAGTAGGAGATACCTCTGTCCATCGTCGTCCGCTGCGCACGGTGAAGGGACGTGGGTCGCCATCTGAAATCTGGATCCGAAACCGTAAATAGTTGGGGAATATACGACAAGAGTGTAAAAAAGACCAAGATAATAATGGGAAGCAGCTGGAACCACATCGCTGTTTGATTAGCACCCCCTGCTGGTTGCTGACCCGCCTGGCGAGCGCGAGCCCCAGCCCCTGGGCGATAGTAGTGAGTGCGGAAACCGGGACCACCGAAAGTGAACATGGGACCGCCGAACTGTGCACCAGCCATGCCCGCTCCACCGCCAAAGAACATGTTGAATAGATCCTCAGGGTCCACTTCTGTGGCCATGCCTGGCCGCATTCGTGCACCACCAGCAAATGGATGAGCAGCTCCCGACGCGGCGGCACTGCCAAACCGACTGTCGGGATCGCCCCCAAACCGATCATACATAGAACGCTTGTCCTTGTCAGACAAGATGGTGAACGCTTTGGATACCTCTGGATGTGAGAAACTTAATACATACGCTTGAAAGCTTCGTCAGCACCTGGCGCTCGGTTCTTGTCAGGATGGAGCTGTAGCGCCAGCTATCGTTTTAGAATAGTATCAACGTACCTTCTTGTATGACTTTTTTATCTCACCTTCCTCGGCCGTTTTTTGAATGCCAAGCACCGCGTAAAAGTCGCCGCCTGCACGCTTCACACGGCGCACTACCTCGACCTGTTTTTCCGTGTATTCGCGTTGTTGACCTGCATCATTGGTCACAGTCGTGCGCGAAGTGGTTGATGTATACACAGTTTCTTCCTCTTTGGCCTTTGGTGCACTCTCCGTTTTTGCATGTGGGTCGCTCGACCCTTGCGCCCCCTGCTGCTTGAGCCGAGTGAAGAGCGCCATGGCCTCGGGCGTCGAGTATATAGCCACGCTTTTTCGGGCCCATTTAAGTGCAGCCTCTGTGTTTCCATTCATGTCATGCTTGCGCGCAAGATCTAGCGCCTTGCGCGCTTCTTCCGCGTCCATAATGCACACGTCGCCCCTGGACTGTGGTCGGGTACGTGGAAGCTGCGGTGTGCATACATTCAGGAAATATGCTCTCCACACTTGACAAGGTTGGGCTAGCAAAGACTATAAAGAGCGTGGGGCGTTTAAAAGAGCATGTCCATGAACGAGGTGCTCATTTCTACACCCACGAACACAGCCGCATTAGCGGGGAAGGCACGAGCCATTGCAGGCCCGAAGCCCTTAAACAGAGCACCAACACCATCAGCAGCCACGGTCTTGGCGGCACAGTCCATGAAGCTCTTGAAGGTACCTTCGGGAGCTCCCTGATAGCGCGACTTGATCACATCCGGAGGAATCGCAAGAGCCCAGTTGGCCATACCAGCAAGACCTCCAGCTGTAACAGTGGTCATGATGTTAATATTTTTGGGGTCTTGGTCGGCAGGAGTCAGATAGCGTTTGGCTACCTCATAGGCGGCAAAGTAGGCGGCGCTACCAGGTCCATCACGGGCAAGAGTGCCGCCAGTTCCCTTGAAAATCGAACGAATACCGCCCTCCTTGTACAGCTGGCGCACCACATCACCTGGACCCTTGTACTTGGGACCCTCAGCCGACTGGCCCTGAAGCTGGAGTAGGACTTTGATACGCTCAGCAGGTCCTGCAACAAGCACAGTAGGGATGGCACTGAAGAAACCAGCAATCGAAAGTTCAGTCAAGTTCAGCTCAGCCTCCTTGCGGTTGGGGGTGGCCGCGTAGACAAGCTTCTTGCCCAAGTCAAAAGAAAAGAACGAAAGAGCAAAGATGGGCGTGACACCGATCAGAGGGGGACCCATGCCACGGTAGAGACCCTTAATACCATCGGCCTTAATCGTCTTGCCGATCACATCCATGGAACCGGAGTAGGTGCCCGGGGGAGCCGTCTGGAGACGGGTCTTGATTAGGTCAAAAGGATGACCGACAAGTACGGCGCAAATACCACCGAAACCACCGGAAACGAAAGACTTGATAGAAGTGGCAACGCTTTTGTGGCTCTGTTGGACTTCGATGTTTTCAGATGTAGTATCCATGCTGACTTGCGGGGCCGGAGGTCAGATACCGGACCGGACCTTCATTGTGTCTCCCCCCGTCGCGTGGAGCCACGTGGCCTAAACGAGACAACAAGGACGTGCCGTGACGTCCGTTCACGCGCCAGGCCCTCAAGCATGGGTGACACGTTCCTGTCGCTACCAGAGTTCTTTGAGACAGAACTGGCGGAGAGTCTTCAGTCTCGTACAGAGTCTCTGTCAGCGTTTCGTGAACTTGGACCTCCGGACTTGTGTCATGTGTTAAAAACTAATGGCCGGAAAGATCAAGGAACATACCACCTAGTTTCAGGTGTAGATGCCTCCTCCTCGGCTACTTTGGCTACGTACATAACGAGCCTATCTTATGAACTCGAAAAAAACACAGATTGGTTTGGCGTGAAATCCACTTATAAACTGAAGGGCGGTGTCTACTGCTGCTACAATGCATTCTCGCGAGTCGACCTGCGCGTTGAGGTTTGTATTCCAGGAAGTGTTATGACCTATGTTGTGAATGGTCGGGGTGAACGGCAAGAGGCCACTCCGGAAATCTGGCAAGAGACGTACTTGTCAGGCGTGCTACGTTCAATTTTATATGCAGATGATGAAAACTACGCATTGCTAGGATATCGCCGCATGGACCCTATTCCAACGCCTGACCATGAAGTTCGCTTCCTTATGGCCGCGGAAAACCTTTTCTTTAAAGGATGGCAGCTTGGTAGCAATCCTGAAATTCAGGTGGCTACCATTGTGAACAATCATCTCGCTGCAGGTATCCTCAAATACTTTGGAGAGTCGTCCCGCTACGAGCACGCTGTGAACCTGTTCGAGAAGTTATGGGCACGCGAACCGGAGGTGGCAGCCCTGGTGGCACAGTCATATTTGGGAATGAATGAAGAAGTGAAAGCTGTGCAAGTGATGCATCGCTCTTTGCAGCAGAATCCTCATAATTATGTCGTGCTGCATGTGCAGGCAGACTTTCTTACCACTAAGGGGCAGCACGAGCGTGCCATCCAGGTTGCTAAGGAGGCGGTTTCATGCGCACCTAGTGAGTTTTCGACCTGGGCAAAACTCGCCGAGTGTTACATCGACATGGGGGACTGGGCCGAAGCGCTACTCACATTGAACTCTTGCCCTATGTTTGCATACAATGAGCGTGACTTGTTTCGCATCCCTCAAGCAGCTCGCACACATTTCCCAGTGCCTCCTCTTGCCATTCAAAGCAAATTGCTTGATGAAAACCAACTTAACGACATGGAAGGGGACCCTACACTGCTCCGATTGCCTGCACCTGCTCTTCGGGGTACATTTGCTGGAGCTTACAAAGTGCTCACCAGACTGGTGAGTAAAGTGGGCTGGGATGACTTGCTGAAATATCGTTCTGAAGTGTTTGTGATGGAGGAGGAGTACCGAAATCAAGATGCGGGTACAGTAAGTCCAGACGAGAAACAGCAACAACAAGGTCAAGGCGGACATTGGTTAACCTTTACTGATAAGCGTTTGTGTGAGCGCTGGCTAGACAACCTTTTTATGGTATTGTATGAAGATCTTCGTATCTACACAATATGGCGAGCGGAACAGGCCCACTATGAATCGCAATCCCTTGCCTATGAAAGATCGGCAGTTGACTGGGAAATCCTTGGCGAGCTTGCTTTGCGACTGCATCATTTCGACGAAGCTCACGACGCATTTTTGCGGAGCATCAGCAAAAAATTCTGCGCGAAAGCCTACGTGCATCTCCTTGAACACTGTACAGAAACGGCCAACGTCGAACAAGCTCTTTCCATGGCGATGCATCTCGTGGCCCATAACCATCGCTGGTATAATGATACCGTCTACCCGGGTGTGGTCGCTAAAAATCTTTTTATGTTAATTAAGAAGAATGGCTTAGGAAAGGTTTCAAATACGCTTATTTCAATGAAGCCTCCCCAAGCCATGCTCCGCCTTATGCAATGGTATTTCGCTTATGCTCAAGAGTTTCGTCTACCAGGTACACAGTCTTGAGATTCGCTATAAACTATTTTTACATGCGATCCTTGTAAGTCATGACGTGATATAGGTCAAATAGCTTCACTACCGGCGCATAAACCAGAATCACCGAGGTCTAGAAGCTCACTGATGACTAAATATAAGGTGCGCATCGCCCGAAAGCAAGCAGCATAACTATTCGACGATCTCCACCACGGTCAATACCTTACAGAAGGCATGGTAGGGCAGGGTGTCCTTTTGGTGGACCCACCTACACCAGTTGTGCCAAGTCGTAAAAATATTGTATGTCAAATATGGCAAATCGCTAACTAAAATTAGAACTTCGACAAATTTTATGAAAACAGGTCAGCACCGTCCGCGAACAGATTGTCACAGCAACTGTCCCATCTAAATGGGCCAAACAGAAGGACAAGCGAGAATACCCTCCGAAAGATATCTAGCAGAACTAGTTGGGGACGCAGATCATCGGTATGTTGTACTTATTTAACCCAGGCTGTTACAAATCCTGAACTTGAAGATGAAACACCACGACGTCTCTCTTATAATTGCTATAACGAAGATCTTGAGACTGGTCTGAAAGACGCCTCTATCCAGCATGGGTCTGCACAATTGGATGGTAAAATGGCGTTTCCAAGTCCAATTCCAGATGAGAAATTTGATGAAAGACGAACTGATCTTGACATTATCGTTGTCGAATGGGATGGAGATGATAGGGAGTTGGGCACTTCATGGAGCATGACGTATCGCGCATATCTCACCTTGTATATTGGGTTGACCACTATATCTTCAACTATGGCCTCTTCGATATCATCTATGGTTCTTGTCAATGTGACAGAAGCATTTAATGTGTCAATGGAGGTTGCAAAGCTGACAGTGTTCATTTTTGTCGGTGGCTACTGTTTGGGACCTTTAGCATGGGCACCTATGTCTGAACTCTATGGCATCCGATGGTCTCTCTTGATTTCATTGACTGGTTCAACTATCTTTAATATGGCGTGTGCGCTTTCCCCGAACATTGGTGCACTGATTATATTTCGTTTTCTGGCGGGTACTTTCTCCTCGGCTACGCTTGTTATTGGTGGTGGTGTTCAGGCTAATATCTGGGAAAAGGATTGGTTGGGTGTGGGTATGAGTGTATTCTCCATGGCACCTATGTGTGGACCGGCATTGGGACCTGTCATAGGTGGATGGATTGCTGTCTCGAAAACTACATGGCGCTGGGTATATTGGGCCATGACTATATTTTCAGGGTTTCTGGTTGTTCTTGGGCTCGTGTCCATGAAAGAATCGAATCCGAACCTTACTCTTCAAAAGAAGGCTCAAAGATTGCGCAAGACAACTAATGACGACCGATACAAAGCTCCAATCGAGCTGCGAAGAATTGTGCTCAAAGAATTGTGTACACGTTGGTTCCTACTTCCCATTTTAATGCTAATCTTTGAACCTATGCTTCAAGCAATCACAATTTATATGTCGTTTGTATATGGAGTACTATACCTATTTTTCGAGGCGTTCCCAATTGTATTTGGACTTCACCAATTTAATGAGGTACAAATTGGACTAACATTCCTGGGCTTTTTGTTGGGATGTTTTCTTGCTGGAGGCTTCTACATCTTCTACGAAAATGTCCGATATGTTAGAGCCATGAAAGCTAGCCCAAGTGGAGTACTGCCTCCTGAGCAACGTATTCGTGTTGCCTTGATCGGCTCTCCTCTGTTGACGATCTCACTCTTTTGGTTCGCATGGTCTTCGTATGAATTCGTTTCATACTGGTCTGCGATTGGTGCCGCCGTAATGTATGGAATGTCTATGTTCTTCATCTTCGTATGTCAAAGACTTTGTGTATCTAACTTCAGTTTTCTCTAATGACATTTATGGCAGACGCATATCGCCAGCAGACCGCCTGTGCATTGTCCGCCAATACTGTTACCCGGTCAGCATTTGGATTTGGATTTCCGCTGGTACGTTATAAAACACACTTGATGACTAACAGAAAGTTCGCAACGCAAATGTATGATAAACTCAACCCCCGCTGGGCATCCTCGCTGCTGGGATTTATTTCTGTCGCTATGCTTCCTATTCCATTTCTTCTCTACAAGTACGGCGCTTGGTTACGATCCAAAGCGAAGTTCGCGTTTGGATAGAAGAATCACAAATGAGGTTATTCATCAGTTGGCTTGGCTACTTTTAGTGGGTCTATAAATAGAACTAGCTTGGCAAGTGTCTCAAATGTTTTTGCCTGGCCAATAGCACGCGAAAGTTTCGTCTCTTAACTGATATGTCTGGGCCGTGTGCCCACGTGTCTTGGTTAACAATTATTTGACATACGCTTGCCTGTATAAAATTTAGTCGTCGCTCAATCTCAGCTATCTTGTGCAATATGCATCTGATTGGTCAATTTCCTTTTAGTCGCTTGGTTGGATAGTTATTTTGCCGAATGCACCAAATATGTCTATGCGTCAAGCGAGATAGCTATTTTGACCGTAAGCGAAATCAGTACCTCGCCTGTCAAAGTATCCGTCGGTCTCCGCTAGTCTTCTCACCCACCACTCCTTCTCAATAACATGGCTCCGCGTCCTTCAGCTCAATCCCTATATGTGGATCGACGTAATTGGACGCCAGAAGAAGATGCACTTTTAATTCAGGCTATGAGTCGCTTCCGCTTTATGCAGGAAACTCGCTGGACTGAAGTCGCTGGAAGTATTCCCGGTCGTACTGCGAAAGCATGCCGCAAACGTTGGGTCAACGGCTTAAATGACCGTCTGAAGAAAGGTTCATGGACTAGCGACGAAGATGCTCGTCTTCGCGAAGGTGTGGCGCTGTTGTCTAACGATTGGGCAAGGATTGCGGAGCATGTTGGACAACGATCTGGTGATCAGTGCAGCAAGCGTTGGAGAGAAGTTCTTGATCCAGCCATCAATAAGACCTGCTGGACTCCTGAAGAAGACCACATGTTGATTAAATTGTTCGAAAAGCATGGGTCATGCTGGCAAGAGATTTCGACCCACTTCAACAACCGTCGTGCTCTTCAATGCCGTAATCGTTGCTGTAAGCTGCTGGGTCTCCATTCTCATCAGCGTGTGAAAAAAACAGGCCTTGCGCTTCCCGCAGCCTCAACTCCGGTTCCTTATATTGCTAATAATCACGAAATGCCCAAGGTTGTTTCCTCTATGACTGATATGAAGTTACCAATGGATACTAATTGGCAAAATCAGACAGTCACAAGTCCAATAATGATGTCTACGCCAACTGATACGCCATTGACTGCAGGCGTGATGCCGCAGATGTTCGAGTTGAATGGAATGAACCTTTCCAACAACCAAGTAAATATGGATTACTTGAATTCTGATGAAAAGAATACGACGCATTTCCTCGATGCCTGGAATAAAGTGCAAGGATTTTCCTCCACTGAACGCAAAGGTACTCCGGCATCTTTGAGCTTGTCCGAAACGGAACCCCCCATGGGTTCACAGATGACATCCCCAAGTGTCTCTACTTATTCACCCACAGCTGATCTAACGCTCTTGCCGAACTCGGGAAGCGGGGCTTCAAGCCTAGATGGCTCCCCATCGACACCCTTTACAGCTCCCACAGCTCTTCAGTCAAACAATACTTCTACGGGACTAAATCAGAACTTTTATCCTGGTACCTCTATGGATGTTCCTGATGCTTTGTTCCTTTCCAGCCCATCATTGACTGTTCCCTCGGTCAATTTAGATGATTCTTTCAAAGTTCCATCTGCCCAACCACTTATGACTGGTATGGTACAGCTTCCGACCTCTATACAAGAACTGGATATATGGACTGCGAGTAACTTTCTGATGTAATTTTGATACGAGGTAATGACGACATGGTATCCGGTGAAGAGAACCAAAACTACTGCTACCAAAAACACAGTGAAAAGGTAGAATGTGTGTATAAATAGTAGACAGTACTTAACGATTTCATCACGCATGGACTAGATTTACGCGAATATGCCAGGGGAGCGAAGCTCCACGTGATATTGCGAAGAAACAATTATCAAACAATTTAAAAGATAGGACATAGTTCTGTACAAATAATATTTCAAAGATTTCGAAAAACGATATAAGAAAAAGGTAAAATCATATAAATTTATTCATATTTTAAATGCTCAATTTAAAAATATTATTAAGTTTATAATTATTATCTTGTAAATTAAAAAGCGTTTATTTTGAGTTTCTTTTTTATATAATATAAGTTGAGTATATTGGAACGAAATATAAATTTAAATTGTAATTATTTTTGACGCTTTATTTGTGTTTCTATTATAGAAACCTATATGTATTTTTATATAAAGTATAATTTTTTCTTTTATTTTTATTTTTCAAATAAACGTTTTGTATGGTTTTATTATTGGGTTTTATTTTTTGTTTTCGTTTTATTATTCGTGCATATGTGTTATGGATTTTTTTTATTTATTTGATTCTTCTTAACTTTTAATTATTGAAGACGCACTTACCCGCTCGTTCTTGTCGTCGGTTTTTAGTGGAGGTGGATGTAGTATCTAATTGATTTTATTCTATCAAAGCCATGGCATCCAGGTAGGGTCCTGCAGTGCCAACTTGCTGGGGTGACTAGCGTAATTGATCAAGTCAAGAACAGCTTGATTTGCTGGCGTGCTGGACGTCTGTTTTGAAGTCAGCATAATAGAATTACGTACCATCTCAAGGCCATACTTGCAAGACATGAGGCGTGCACGCTTCACAATCTCGAGAACATTTTGGCGCACTAAGTCCACATTGGGCTCCGAATACTTACTGGCCCCGTTGGAAGCAGTGTGGTTCTGTTGAATTCCACTGAACCAAAATTGAAGCTCGTCTCGCACAAAGATGCCCAAGTAATCCTCCAGCCCGTGCTCGGACATGGTGAGAGCTGTGCCTAGGGCCATAAAGGAACTGGTCACGATACCCTCGATACCAATCGCACCAATAAAGTGTTGAATATTTGGACTCAGTCGGAAGGGCGTCGGGTCCGGTGACTTGAAATGTGGTGCCTGCGGGCTAAACGTAGGTACCACATCTGACATGATAACTGCGCCGGTAGACCGGGAGATATGGATCCGACCGGGATACCGAGCACTGATGAACAGAATATAGGTGAGGAACATGGTCGCAGACATTTGCAGTGTGAACTGCTTGCGCATTAACCACAAGTCGCAAGGCGAATTCATGGATTTGACCATAAAGTGGGTAAGGATCTTGTCTGAGATCATTTTGGTGCTGATCTCCTCGAGCAGCTCCATGCGCAAGTTTGCAAAGTCCACATTGGTGCGACGGTGCGAACCGCCATCCCATGTACTTCGCATTTTCTCCACCCACGCCACAATCGGATCGTCTTTGCCCATGCCAATCTGTTTGCAATATCGCTCGTAAATATCCTGCATGCTGATGAAGGACTCGTCGTATGTAAGAAGCCGCAGCTGTGGCGAGATCGGTACGGCCGTGGGGACGTTGAAGGTTAGTCCTCGTTTGCGTGTCTGGATTTTGCGCTCTAGAATCGTATTCAGCAAGCGCAGCAGCTGGAAGATCCTCTCTTCACGGCGGCAGTAGCGAGCAGAAGGAAGTTGCACCGCAAACGAGTGCAGCGAGCCCTTATGGCTCAGGATCGTTATACGACGATTACACATGCCATTGGAGCGCAATAGACCGTATTCGGGGAGGAACCGCGTAATACGCACAAAGTTGCTGTTGTTATCCGCAAGTTCCAGGTACTGCCCGGGTATCTCCACCTCGTCGAACTTTTGGTGCTGGAACTCGACCAGATAGTGCGAGCAGTGTTCCAGGTGCTGCCGGCGAGGTCGCTTATCGAGTGATTCCTCGTAGCGATCGCGCCAGCGCTGCAGTCGCGCCACATACTCACGAAGCGTTGGTTTGCTTCTCACAAAGTCACTCTCGAACGCGGTCTTCAACGGGCCCGCCGGCAAGTTGTCTGCAAACAGCGTCACATTCATCTGCGATGTTTGCGGCAGCTGCCCATTATCCGTTGTGAGGGGCGCACGATGAATGTATTGCTGCAACGCATCATTAAGCAGCGCATTTGTCAGCCGGTAGATGTCTTCATCGTTGTTGGGCTTGAAGCGCTGCTGCAGCTGCTCCGCCATATTCTCCATCGTCAGCGCCAGCAGGGGGAAGGCCGTCTTGAGAATATTCAAGATTTCCTCCACATGGTCCCAAGCATGGCGCCAGGGATCTTTCTCCTTCGCCTCTTCCTTGGGCGCCTCTTTTGCCTCAGCGTTGGCCTCCCCGTCGTCGACGCTCTGGTCCTTCGTCTTGTCCTTGGCCTCACGCGCCTTGGCCGCTAGGTGGCTGCGTCTCATCAGCACAAAGTCCTCCTTTGAGGTGCGCAGATAGTAGTACAGCGATTGCGGGAACGACTTGGCAATTTGCATCAGCAGCTTGCGCGCAAACTTGGCTTGCTTGTGCGAGAGCAGCTGAATGAGTTGTGGAATAAACGTAATCCAGTACCAGATCGGCGTCTCGCCACTGTAGTTGTCACACGCCTGCCACAGAGTGCCCTGCGCATCATCACACGACAGGAGCCAAAGCACTCGCACCAAAATCTTGCGTGACTTGCCATTTTTGTACAGGCCCGCAGCCTGCAGGTAGCAGCTGATCGCATTCGCTGCCATGTGGATCGCAGTGGGCTTGTCGCGGAACAGGCGATCGCTGTATCGGCCCCACTCCTTCCACGACTTGGGCAGGTTCAGGTCCATCTGAATTGCCGTGGCAAAAGCCTGGTTCGCCTCGTCATTCAGCCCCAGCTTGTGAAGGAACATGCCCTTGAGCGAGAAGAACTCCGCCTTTTGCGCCGCAGCGAAGAACATCAAATTCGTGTTGTTGATTACACTCAGGCCCTGTGCCAACTCGTTTGAATTATGATAGTGGCACCGCGCCTGCTCGCGCAGCTTGAGGAATGCCTCCTGGATCTCAATGTTTGGCAGTGTATAGATCTTGGTCAGCGACGAAATGCACACGTCATCCAGACCATGCTTCCTTGCGACATGTGCGAACCGATTAATGATCCACGCCGTCTCGTGGTAGCCGCGGTATGCGTACGAGTGCGTCGAAGAGCCGGGGCCCTCGTTGCGTTGGATTAGCGGGACTAGCGGCAAATATGCCTTGTTCACACTCGAGAAGACGTGCTGCCGCCACGCCACAAGATCGCTCCACGCATTGATGTCGTCCCACAGGTTCGGCAATCGCTCGCGCCAGGTCTGCATGAGCGTCTTGAGCTCCGACGACCGGTGGTTCAAGTTCGTCGCATTCGTGTGCGCCAACGAGGCAAACACCGTGCTGACCTCCTGCAGCTCCACAAACTGCTGGAAGATTTGGAGCAGCGGCACGTGCGCCTGGGACACGGTCACCGGCAGTGTGTGCCACTTGGCCAGCGTAAGTTGGATCGCCTCATCGCAGATACGCCCAAAGTCGGACGGCTTGTCAGGCGCGGCCTGTGCACGCAGTAGCGACAGGTATGCCTCGAATACCTTACGGCGCGGCGTGCTCATAACTTGGAGACTCTCGAGCGAGCGCTCCAGCGATTCGCGATCGGCCGTCCAGTCGGACAAGCGCCACGCACACTCCAGCGCCAGATCCTCGTTACCTTCTAGTTTGGCCAGGTCTGCGAGAATGTCCCACTGCTGCAGCTCAAGCGCACTGAGTACCCAGTGGTCGTCCCACAAGTAGTACTCGCTCTCGGTGAGCGGTAGACCGGACGAGCGGCCCTTGACCTGCGCCGCTTCGTACAGCACTTGCGCCTCAGCAAACTTGCCGCTTTGCTCGTACGCCAGCGCCGCATTCGTTTCCACAAACATGCAGCGCCGGCGCCACAGGCCATAAAAGTAGTCCGCCTCGCTCAGCTCCGCATACAGCTCGGCCAGTGCATCCTGCGTCGACTCGCGCACCGCGTCGTCGGTGCGCAGCGACGTAAGTTGCAGTTGCAGTTGCTCCATCGACACGTACCACGCCTCGAACGTCTTGGCCAGGTACTTGAGCACATGCGGCGGCAGCTCCAAGGCCGGCGCACAGCCCGCGGCCCCCAGCAGCAGCGTCTGCACGACATTCGGCCGCACCGCTGCCTGGCGCACTAGCGAGTCTCGCACCAAGCAGCCAATGAGCGCCCGGTTCAGCTCGCCCTGGTGTCGTTTTGGCAGACTGCCCCACAGCGCAGGGAACCAGTGCTGCCACAGCGCATGGGCCGCTTGGACATCGTGGTATTGTAGCGCCCGTAGCGCCGTAAGGAACGTTTGCGTCGTACTGCGGCGCACACGCTCCGCCAGGGGCCCATTTGCATCATGCACCTCGGCCAGGGGTGTCGATCCGTCGATGGCCGCAAGCACGAGGTCGAGCACTTGGTGCAGCCAGTAGTGCTCGCCCATGCTCTCCCAGTTCTGGTGTCCGAGCAGGTGCAGCAGGCGCCCGGGCAGCGAGCGAGTGAGCGATGCATCAAACAGCTCAATAAACTCGCGCCGCACCGCCGCCTCAGGGTGCCGACAACCCAGCAGGAATGCTGGCTCCAGCCGCGCCGTCAGCTCACTGCGTGCCAGTGACGGGTCACGATAGATGGCCAGGATCAGTTGCAAAAACTCGTGCAAGAGTGATGCGTCCCGATGCTCGAAGCACAGCATTTTGATAAGCAGGCCCGCCTTTTCCTTCACGGTCGGGAACACCTCGCGTGCATCCAAAATCCACGTCCGCAGCGTCGCCAGAAGGCCACGGCACAGCTCCGTACTCGGCGACTTTTCCACGAGCTGGACTACTGCGCTCAGGAACCAGCGCCGCTGGTCGCCCAGGTGCGAGATCCGCAGCTGCAACAGCTGCAGCACCTGAGTAAGCAGCTTAGGCACCGGCTCAGCAGCCCCGCTCGCCGCAGCGAGATGCTCCTTCGTAAGACGCGTCAGCACTTTGACCAGCGGCAGCTGGTGCCGGTCGATGCACGTAGGGTGTGTGTGCGCCCAGGCAGTCAGGACAGCGAGTGCGCTGCCCAGGTTCGTGCCTGTCCGCAGGCCCTCGGTGACAAGCGCTTCCGCGTAGGTGCACAGCTGCGCCGTGTCCTCAGGAAGCGGCGCCTCGTCGTCGGCAGGTGGCGCTGGTGGCAGCACCATGCATAAACGCTCCAATGTGGGACGCGCTGCGTCCAGCAGGGGCAAACGATCGCTAGCCAAGGGCTTCTCAAGCAGTTTCTGCAGCTGCGCGACGTGTGCCGACATCCATGCCACGTCGCGGCCGCGCGTCATGAGATCCAGCGTGGCAAGGGCATTCACCATAGGGCCCATGCTCTGGTCTGTGACCTCGGTGTGAACGAGCGCGCGCTGCAGGAGCGCGATACGCACTGTGACGCCCTGCCATGCGGGCGCCGTGAGAATCTGCTCCAAAAGTGCATACGCTTGCTTCGTCACGTCGCTACTGTCGATCGGCTCGAGCGAGAGCGAAACAAAGCGCGCGACGAAGCTCACGACCATATCGCGCAGATGGACCGGCATCGTGTAGGGCGGCGGCGGACTGCCGCTGGTGCGCAGGCGCTTGCGCGGCGGCGACTCGGCCTCAGGCGCGGGGCCATCCCATTGTACGAGCAGCGCGACGATATCCATCGCGAGTTTCTTCGAGTCGGCCGTTGCGCTGCTAGCGAACCCGAGCTTGGCGAGCGAGGTGACCATGTGCGGTACGAATAAGTCGCGGCTGGCATAGAAAAGGTCGGGGTACCGCACGATAAGCTGCAGAATCGTGCACAGCTGCAGCGCATGGTGTCCCTCATCGAGCAGCGTGCGCTTCGTCCACTTGACCCACAGCGGCACCTGCCCCGGCGTGCACGGCACACGCAATGGGAGCGCTGGAACGAGAATGTCAAGCGCGCGCCGCACGAGTGCGCGCCCATCGCTCGGGGGGAGTCGCAGCAGGCCAATGTACACCTGCCCCGTAATCTTGATAGGACTTTCGAACTTTTGCAGGAAGCGCGCAATGAACACGTACGCAGCATGCTTCACCGTCACGTCCTCTGCGGACAGGAATGCCCAGCCAAACTTGATCGCATCCAGCTTCATCGTGCCCTGCGCCGCGAGCACATCCGCGGCGTGCTCGACCAGCAGCGTGCTCATCTGCAGCAGCTCCACACGCAGCGCCTCGTCCGCAAAGAGCGCGGCGCCCGCGCCCTGCACCCGCTTCCACACCTCATTCGCAACTAGCGCCACGAGCTCCGCGTCGAGCAGCTCCGAGGCCGTCCAATACGAGGCCACCAGCGTCGGGTTCACGAGCTCGCGCAATGCATGCGTCTTACACACGGGCGCCACGCCATCATCTGCCACGAGCGTCATCGCACGCTGTAGCAGCGCGCGCTTCGTCGCCAGCGAGCCATGCACGCACACATGCTCGTACGCGAAGCGCGTGTGCGGCGACAAGTCACGTGGCTGAGCGTACGTGTACAAATCGAGCATCGCGAGGTAGGCATCGACGATCGGCTCGTGACGCAGCGCCGAGTGCAAGAGCTCGACGTACAGCGGCGTCAGCGGCGCGTGGGTGTACAGCACATCGGCTTCCTCGCGCCGCTGCGCATGACCCTCGGACGAGTTCCACAGAGTGAGCAGACGCTCGAGCACCGCACGGTGCTCCACAAGCCATCGGTCGTCGTGGTGCACGAGCTCCTGCACCATCTGCAGCGCTGCATGGACCGGGCCCCGCTGCGACGCATCCGTAAGCAAGGGAAGCAAGAGCATGTCGGCCTGCACACTGATCTCGTGCCGCAGCGCCGCGCCCTTGGGCGAGCGCAGCGCGAGGCGCAGCAGACGGAAGAGACGCGCATTCTGCAGCCGATCGCCCTCGAAGAAGTAGCGCACCGTGTGTGGTGCAAAGCGGTCCAGATACAGCACAAGCATGTCCGTGAACGGCGTCGGGCCAACCCGCCGCAGGTGCGCCTCCATCTCCGCGACATACATCGGCAGGCGCGGCAGGAACTGGTACGCCGTGTCGGGCAGCAAATGGAACACACGCACAATCGCCGCAAGCGTCTTGAGTTGCTCATTCGTGTCCAGCAGACCAGTAGCCGCCTGCTGCAGCATCGTCGGGTCCGCCAGCGCCGTCAGGTGGTCCAGCAGCTTGAGACCAATCTCCACCTTGAAGTAGTTGGTCAGCAGCTGCAGAAGGTGCGCCAGGCCATCGAGGCCCGCGGTCGTCAGCCGGTGGCGGTCCGCGAGCGTCATGAGAATCGGCTGCAGACCACTGCGCAGCAGGTCCTTCGGCAGCTTGCTTTGCTGTGCCAGTGTGGCCTTGAGCGATTTGTACGCCACTTGCACCACCTCCTCACTCTGCGAGTACAGGCACTTGAAGTACACGGAAATGATACGCATGCGCGTCGCACCGTGCTCCGGGCCCTGGAACTCTTGGCACTGCATCGCCGCGGCCAGAAGCTCGATCGCCACCACACGCAGCTTGGTGACCGCCATGATATTCTTGTACAGCACCGTACGACCCATCAGCGCCTGGTCCTCCGCATCCGCCAGCGCCAGCGCCTCGGTCAGCACACGGAACAGCTCCTCATTGAACGCAGGCAGCGGCGGCGTCAGCGTCAGCGTGTACGTCACAGCATCAATGTGCCCAATCTGCATGCCAAACGGCAGCGCCCGCAGCGGCTTGGTAAAGATCGGCAGCAGCAGCCGGTCTCGCTGCGGCTCCAGCAGGTCCCGTACACGACACTCGGTCAGACGCGCCAAAAGCTCCAGCGTCTTTTGCGTCGTGTGCCGCGCCATCTCATTCGCACACGACAGCTCAGGGATCAAAATGCCCACGAGCCAGCGCAGGTGCGGCGACGACTCTGTGTACACGCGCGCCGAACGCCCCGCCTCGTCTCCCACGTCATGCTTCGGCGTTTTGCCGGTGTAAGCCTGCTCCAGCACATAGTACAGCGTCTCGCTGATCCGCTCAATGTCCCGCGGCGGGTCCGGCGGCATGTCCTTCAGCATGTACAGCAGCGCACGCACAAACTCAAGCTGGTGGTCGGAGATCCAGCCCGCGCCCAGCGCAGCGCGCCGCACCAGCGTGTCGATGCCGAGCCAGCCGCCCAGCCGGCGGTGCCAGTGGTGCTCGTAGCAGCGCGAGCAGAACGCTGAGGCAAGCGCATGCATCGCCGTGTGCCCCAGCCGCGGCCGCGTCGCAGGCATCGCCTCGCAGTCGTGCAGGAACTGACGCACAATCTCCAGCAAAATCTCCATGTGCGGCGCCTCGCCTTTCTGATCCAAGCCGTCGATCGCGTGCGCCATCGCCTCGAGCATCACGAGCGTGAGTGGCAGCAAGTGGCGCTGCGACACGCCGCCAGGGCCGGGCAGCTCGCGCAGAATCTCGGCGTGCAGCACATGGGCGTACAGGTCCAGCAAGAACGACCGCACATCGCTGCGAAGCCCCTCGTGGCGCGCAGCACCGAACAGGCCAACTGTCACGCGACGCAGCTCCATACGCAAGTCGTGGTCATTGGCGTCAGCCACTAGCACCATCGCCGCGCTCATCAGGATCTCAAACGCCGGGCGGTGGAATGTGGCATCGCTGTCCTCGACCTGCGCGAGTGCCAGGTCAATCGCAGGCTGCAGCGCTACCCGCTCGAGAGTGCCATTCAGCTGCAGCGAAATCTGCGGCGTATTAGTCGCATGGTACTCGAGCACCGGTGGCAGCTGCAGGAAGCGGCGATTGCGCCCGCCTAGCTTGCCGAGGATGCGCATCGTCGTGTGCGAGTGCTGGTGGTTGTGCGGCAGCGGCTTGAGGTGCGTCCACAGGGCCGCCATAATGTCCTGGATGTACGGCTGCATCACAGGGTCCAGAAACTCCTGCGTCAGATTGTCAATGCATAGCTCGAGCGTGCGCAGTCCCTGGCTCACCAGCTCCGGCGACGCACGCAGCGCAAGAACGAGCGGGTGCATCAGCTGACCTAGGTACGGCAGCAGCACACTCAGACGCACAGGCACTGTGAGACACAGGTCCACAAAGAGCTCGCGCTCGCTCGGCTCAGCCGCATCCAGCAGCAGGTTGAGCTTCTCCAGCAGGACGGGGAGCAGCGGCAGCACATCCTTGTACAGCAGCTCAAAGCGCCCGCCGCCAATGCTGCGGAACAGGGCGCGCAGCAGCAGGAAGAAGTTCGTCGGTGCCTCCGCCTTGGACGCCAGGTGCAGCGAGTGCATGATCAGATGCGTCAGGTGCGGCTGCAGCACCGCCTCGTTTTCCTCGGGGAAAATGGTCACCGCCATGAAGGCCATCTTGAACAGGCGCAGACTCACGGACGCCAGCTTTTTGTCACTTGAGCCGAGGTCCTCCAGGCGCGCCACGAGGAACTTGAGCAGGATCTCGACAAAGCGGCGCGATACGGCATCGTTCGATAGCAGGTTCTGAGGGATGCCCAGCAGCGCAGGCGTTCGCAGAATCTGCTCAAAGAGGAACGGCATGTGCGTCATAAATACCTCATTGAACGTCTCGGGCGCGAGATCGATATATATGTTCGTCAGCAAGTCGAGCATGTCCTTCTCCTCGCGGCTGTCGCGCTGCGTCTGCAGCAGGCAGCTCTTCACGCCGCCCACAAACACCCGGCCCATCACCTCACTGTTCGGCTCGGCCATCCCGCGGTGCTTGAACACGGTCATGAGTGTCTTGAAGCCAAACAGTAGGTTGCGGAACAAGAAGCGCGTGTTCTTCATGGGATCACTGATATGCTCCAGGACGGCCACCGCCGACTGGATCGGCCTAGCCTGCTCAAGACGCACCGCGTCCCGCACAGCACTGTCACGCGCAGCATCCGTCTCCGGCGCATCCTCGTCGTCGCCTTCGGCATGGCCCTTGATCTGCCGCAGGTCCTCGCCTAGCTGGTACACTGCCGGCAGCTTTTCAAGGAACGTCTGGAATATGCCATGCAGCATCGCCGCCGAGTGCTCCGTGTGCTTCATCACAATCATCTCCACGAGGTTCAGCAGCAACTTCACACACATCGTCTGGATGCTCGGCGCCAGCGTCGGCTCATGCAGCAGCTGCGCATGGATGTTGATCACCTTGACCATCTGCGCCGTCGTCAGTTCCTGCCGCACATGGTGCATTAGGTCCGCGAGCATGCTCACCACGAGCGGGCGCTGCAGCTCCCGCGTCGTCACGCCCGTGCCGAGCAGCACACGCTCGTCCAGCAGCGTGTCGATTTGGCCCACAAAGTGCTGGCGGAAGTCGGTCGAGAGAATGTGCCGCGTGGCGACGAGCAGCTCCTTGCGTGTCACCGCATTCTCCGGCGGGCAGTCCTTCAGCAGCCGCACATTAACCTCAGGGAGCAAGTGTGCATACTGCCGCACGATCGGCGCCGAGCCCCGCAGCACGTACGCAAGGAACGACATGGTCTTCACCTGCGTCGTCACCATCTCCCCAAACAGGGTCCGGTTCTTGATGCCCGGTGCAACGCCCACAAAGATCTGCCCGCGCTGCCGTGCCGCTTCGTGCGCCTGCTGCTGCGGCAGCGCCTGTAGCGTAAGACAGTGCTCAAAGATCAGCGGCACAAACACGTTGATCGACGAGCTGACAACCTGGCGGTAGGTCTGGAAGATCAGCACGATGGCAATCGGGCATTCCGTCAGCACCTTGAAGCTCTGAGAGCTCCTGAGCAGCGTGCGCGGCGCCGCGACCGTGGGCGACGCCTCCTGGCCCTCGGACGAGAGCGCGAGGAACGTGTCGCCCTCTCCTGGCGGCGCCGCCGCTGCCTTGCCGGGCGTCTGCTCCGTGCCAAACGCCTCGGCGACCGCTGCCCGCATATTCATATACAGCTTTTGCACCAGCTCCAGGAACGGCTGTACCTGGTTCTGTAGCACGACCTTGAACGAGCGGTGCAGGTCGATGATAACCTTGAACGCCAATGTTGCATTGTCCTCGTTGTCGTCCTGCACGGCACGCAGCATGACTTGCATCAGGCGGTCCGCGTGCGGCCGCGCCGCCTCGTGCTGCGGATACCGGTAAATGGACTCGATGATGCCGTGGCGCAGCCTCTGCTCGGGCGCATCAGATATAAAAGCACACGGAGTGCTCTCGAGCAGGTCCATCTGCACCGGCAGCACCGCGTTCAGAAACGACGTGTAATCGAGGTTCACGAAGACTTCGATCATCTCCTTGATCTCGGAGACGACCGCCGCCTTGCTCCGCAGATCCGCCGCAGGATCCGCGAGCCGCTTCGCGAATACCTCCGGGTCCGGCGGGTTCGCCGGCCGCGCGCCGTCCGTGGCTGCCATGTCTGCCGCCACTACGCACGCGGGGGATAAGGGGGCGAAACGAGGCGCGACGCCGACCCCCCTTCGTTGTCACGTGATCCCCTCGGCGGCGCGTCCGCACGCCGCACGGTGCGTGTCTCGTTCGGTCCACGACTGACCGGCGGCATGGCCAGTTTGCTGCTGCGGCTGTTCAACAGCGACTACTTTTCCCCGCACCTAGCACTCAGCTAGTAGGTATACCTTTCTCATATCTCAGCCTCCGCACGTATGCGGACCATATCGGCATCTCGTACTTCCTCATCGACAAGCTCAGCAGCGACTTTCCCAAGGACGAGGTCGAATTCTACTGGCTCCAATACTGCCACCTGCTCGTCACACGACCCACCGAGTCGCGGGCGCTCGAATGCTATATCCTGCGTCGCTGCGAGGAGGACGTCCATGTCGCCCTGCTGGTACGTGCCCCGCGCTCACCCAGACTCTTTGGTACCTGCAGGCGCACCTCGCCGACCTTGCTGCAGAGCCCGAGTCGCTTGGATTCCGCACATGCCAGCGCGTGTATAACCGATGCCAGCGCATCCTGTTCGAGGACCCCGAGCCTGAGGCCCAGGTCCCGCGCCAGCAGCTCTTGCGCTTTCTCCCGGTCTTCGAGGCACAACGCAAGGTATATCCCGACAACACAGCCAGTGCCTTTGTGGGGCTGGCATCGTCGCTCCTGGCGATCGGCAGCCCATCAGTCTCGCAGTATGGAGGCGCTATGGCCGCGCAGCAGGGCCGTAAACCGCCAGACGGCGTCCGACTGGAGTCGGCCGTCGTGAACGAGGCCCGTGGCCCGGCGCCAGCGCCCGCCCTCGAGCCGGCAGTCCCCACGGTGCCGCCGGTGGAGCCAGTGGCCACGAGCGAGAATGTCGCTTCGTCGGCGCCGGATCTCGCCGAGCAAGTCTTTGGGCTCGACGACGACCGCCCGCGGCCAGCACCCACCGAGACGCCGCCCGCCGCGCCCATGTCGTCGCCCGCACCCTCTGCGCCGCCCGCCGCGCTGACGCCCCGCACGCACTCGTACGCGCTGCTCCAAAAGTACCTGTGTTCGCACTATGGACGCACGGCCATGCAGTTTCTTCAGGCCCTGCAGGATATCCCGGTACGACTGCAGCCGCTGCCGAAGCCGGCGCGGCTCTCCGCACTGCGGGCGGAGCTGACGGCACTGAACCGCACGCTCCCCGCGGAGGTGTGCTTCCCAACATGGTGCCATGGTACGGCCATGGATGAGCCGCGTCAGGAGCGGCACCACCGCGTCGTCCGCATTAGCGCGTCGGAAGCCGTGGTGCTGAACTCGGCGGACCGAGTGCCGTACCTGCTCCATGTGGAGGTTCTGCGCAACGACCTGGACTTCGATCCGAACCGGCGGTACAACCGCGAGCTGCTACAGCGCATCTTTGACGGGGACAAGCGCGCGTGCCAGCCGCTTGTGATGGCGGATGTGCGCCGAATGTCGGTGCCGCAGGACCCGCTGGAGTCCTCGCAGAGTGCACAGAGTGCGACGCCGGCGCCGGCGCTCTCGGGCGAAGTCGACTTGACCGAGCAGATGTACGGCTCGGACTTGGGCGGCTTTGGCCGCGAGCACGACCCGGAGGAGGGACTTGGGCACAAGAACGATACCCTGGACACGGCCGTATGGGCGCATGCTTCTGCTGCTGGCGAACCGTCGCAGTTCTCGCTCGAAGAGTATGCGCAGCGCATGCGGACCGCGGCCGTCATGCTGGCTCAGCTGAACAAGGGCGGCGGGACGCCGCGCGCTGGTGCTACAGAGCAGGGCGAGGTGGCCGAGGCGTCTGGCGCGCGCGTCTCGTTCGCAGATGCACAGCGCATCCGGCAGCGGATCATGGACGAGATGGCGGCGCTGGAGGAGCAGCGTATGGACCGCATGAAGCGGGGCGGGCAGTACTTCTCGCGGCGGCGGCAGGACACGATGGCAGCAGAGGACGAGAGCGCCGTGCTCAAGGCGGTGAACAAGGACGACCCGAGCGCCGCCTACTTCCGCGAGTCGTGGACGGTCAAGAAGGAGCGGATCCGCGCGTCGTCGCCCTACGGCCGTCTGCCGACATGGGACCTTTTCTCCGTTATTGTCAAGACAGGGGCGGACCTGCGGCAGGAGCAGTTTGCCGTGCAGCTTATCAACGAGTTCCGCCGGATATGGAACCACGGCGGCAGCCGCTGCTGGGTGCACTATTTCCGCATTGTCGTGCTCAACGAGAATGCAGGTCTCATTGAGACGATCAAGGACGCCATCTCGATTCACTCGATCAAGAAGGACGCGTATGCGCGACAGCTGGATGGGCAGACCATCTCGGCGTACAGCCTGTACGACTACTTCGTGCAAACGTACGGCGAGCCACACACGGTACGTTTCCGGCGTGCGCGAAGACACTTTCTCGAGTCGCTTGCGGGGTATGCGATTGTGTCCTACCTGCTGCAGATCAAGGACCGGCACAATGGCAACATCCTCGTCGACTCCGAGGGCCATCTGATCCACATCGACTTTGGCTTCATCCTGGGTCTTTCGCCCGGCGGCGTCGGCTTTGAGGCCGCCCCGTTCAAGTTCCCCCGCGACTATATCGATATCCTCGGCGGCATGGACAGCGAAGGATACCACGAGTTCCGCTCCCTCATGCAACAGGGCTTCCGCGACATTCGCAAGCACGCCGAGCGCTTCATCCTGCTGGTCGAGCTCATGCAGCGCGACTCGCACTTGCCGTGCTTTGTGCTGAACGACCAGGCGGCAGCACAGCTGCGCGACCGCTTCCAGCTCGGCCTCACTGCGGCGCAGTGCGACGAATTTGTCGACCGACTTATCTTGAGCGCGGCAGGCAGTGCCTTTACGCGTCTGTATGACCAGTACCAAAACTTTACACAGAATATCCTATAGTTTGTACAGAGTTGGGTCTGTGGTTCAGCGTGCGCAGCCCCAGCAATGCCTCCGAATGCCGTGTTGTATGGCACGGACATGTACTGGTAGATGGGATGGACTCCATGGCAAGGGACACAAGTCCCGCATGGCCGCAGCTTGGTTGTGATGCATTCGCTTGCCGCGTATGGAAAAGTCATAGCCAGAGGCTAAGCGAACAACCATGTCGATAGCGAGTACTAGCAGCTTTTGCCGGGCATACTTCACTGATACAGGTCAACAGGCACAAAAAAAAAAATCTATCGGCACCGGCCAGCGATACGCGAAGCTCGAGTTGAGCATGCTGTTCACGTCACCCCTTTTGACGGCCGCATCACCGGTAGCTCCATTTCATAGAGCGGCCTTTGCGGGGCACGAGACGCAAATCGTGAGGGAGATACCAGACCGTCCAAGTGGTCGTCCAGGTGGTAATCTCACCGCTCGATCTTATGGATGCGCACCATCAGATGCGCAAGAAGCTTTCGGTTCCCGCAGCCACCATGCTGCATACTAAAATGGGTGATCTGCCGAGGCTGGTGCGTCGGTGGGCGGCGTCGTCTACGAGACCTGGCTCCGTGATGCTCGCTAGGCCTTTGACATAGTCTCCTGAAAAATCACAAATTTGTACTATTGTCCATTTCCATCGCCACTGTCGACCTAAGGCTTTTTCGTACGCTTGAAAACAGAAGGCCTTCCAAAAAAGACGTTGAATACGTAGGACCCAGGCTGGCCTATGGATATAGTAGCGAGCGCACCTGGGCGCGTTCTTCACGGGGATCGAATCAGAGGAGCAACAAAAGGGTCCTCGTCATTACAAGGGACAGCATTATGCGAGTTACTTCGCGTGCGCCGACCGCGACATCTGACGGAGCTTGGGCCCATACTTGTAAAGCACAAAAGGGATCGGCACCATGGCAAGGGCAATAAAAGCCAACACAGTGGAAGCCCACTTTGGTGTCAGCGTACGGTACATCTGCTCGCCAAACATGGGAAAGCCCCCGCCAAAGGCCGAACGCACGATTGTATTGGCGGCCATCGCACTCGCGGCATTGGCAATGTACACCTCCGTGATGTAGACGAGGAAGCCCATAAAGACCAAGAAGACGCCTGCGCCAAAGAACGCGCCGGCGATCAAAGGACTCCAGAACGACACGGCTGGAAGCGACGTCCATGCGAACCAAAATAGCGAGGCAGTGATGAGGATGGATGCCCACGTCGTCGACTCGATACGCGCCTCCGGCGGCAGGAGCTGGTTGTTGTTCCTCTCAAATGCCTTAAGATAGCGCCGCTGATCCACCGCGAGACAATACACACCTGCAAGGATACAGCCGGTGAAAAAGCCAAGAAAACTTAGGCCCACTGCACCCTCGCGGAAGTGGTGTAGGACCCCAAATACGGCAGGATACGCAATGAAAAGTAGATACACAGTTCCATACAAAAACGACAAATACAGTGTGATGGCAAAGAGCATGGGCTCGGTAAAGAGCATCTTAATCGGCTTGGCAATTACCTTTCCTGGTAGCGTGGCGAGCTCCAAGTGGCGCCGCTCAATTGGCGCATAATACGGTTGTCCTGTCTCTTTGCGCAGGCGCTTTGCCTTCTGCTTCAGGCGCTGCGCGTCAAGCGTCTCTGGCATGGTGAAAATGATCATGATCAGCATGACAAACGAGAAGATCGTACACACGCGGAACACCCAGCGCCAGTTGGCACCAGCATTCGAGATGTAGCCTCCAACAATAGGGCCCAAGCATGGGCCTGCCGTGGGTGCGAACGCAAAAACGACAATGCCAATAACCAGGTACTTGACACTGAAGACGCTAGCAATGACAGCAGGCGCGTTAGTGTAGGAACTGGAGCCACATGCGCCGGCCAGAATACGGAACACAATCATCGATGCGATATTGGGTGCTAGCATGCAGCCAACGTTGAAGCAAACAAATCCAGTATAAGAAATAATGTAGATGATGCGGCGCCCAAACATCTCCGACAGGGGTGCCCACACGAGTGGCGCGAAAGAGAATGCTCCCACAAACAAGAACACGGACGCCTTGGCCACCTCAGGGGTCGTTTGGTACTCCACGATCATCTGAGGTAGAATCGATGACGGCACAGACGAGCAAAAGGCAGTACATAGGGTCAGCAAGCCATTCAGAAGCACTTGGTAGAAGCGGAAGTATATGTTGAACGACATGGTGCTTTCACGGTCGTCCTTCCCGTCCCATTTGACGAGCATGTCGTCTTCCTCACCTGCATCCCCTTTTTCTTGATCAGTGTCCTTGGGATCACCGGTCTCCTTCCCGGGCTGAATCAACTGAAGCCCATGCGCCTGTGGGATCATCATTGAGCCACGCGCGCTCTCGTGGCTCCATGGGCCCGAAATGAGGCATTGGTCGGTCACGGGCACGTTCCTGGTGGTTCTGATACGAATAGGCATCCCCATGGCTGGTTGGGCCCCTTCCGACACAGGAGCCGCAACATTGTTACCCGCAAGAGTCGTTGTGGGAGAGCCCGGCCTCTGCGCCATCGATGGCTGCGCTGTACCGTTCGGCGCAGCCTGGGCGACAGGAGTCACGCTCACAGGCTCGTACAGATGGATAGGTTTATTGACGGGTATTGACGTCACTTCATTGGTGTTTCCTGGCGCAATCGCGTATGAATTCTCTCCAGGAGCATAGGCGTGCGCAACGTCCGATGCAGACGCCATGGCCAAGAGGCAGGGCACAGTACCGACGACAACATAAACAGCGCGCTGAAACTTGTGACTTCCGCCTTTAGTCAATGCTTATTTATCAGACGCATGGGTTTGGGACCTGGGCCAATTTGCCAAGACAATTATTGGCTGTGCTTATCCGCGTGCGTAGCTGGAATAGCGCGGGCGCCCAGCGCCATTCGGAACGAGGGCCATACTTGTAGAGCACCGAAGGGATCGGCGCGCTGATCCATACCGGACTTGGTCCGGCAAAGCGGATGCTTCGCGTCACCACTCAGGCCGACAGTCTGGAAAGTCTATCCTCTTACAACTAACACAAGGGTATGGACTAGGGACACTACCTGCGGGCATTCTTCGACCAGCCACGAACAACATGACCATACTTGATCAGAATAAAGGGGATGGGGACCATGGCCAAGGCAATGAAGCCCAAGACGGTGGTGGCCCAGCGGGAATTCAGGCGATCGTACATCTGCTCGCCAAACATGGGGAAGCCAGCGCCGAACGCCGACCGAAAGACGGTGTTGATAGCAATTGCACTAGCCGAGCTGAAGATGTACACCTCGGTGATATACGTGAATAGACTCAGGAAGATGAAAAAGAGGCCCGAGCCGAACATGCCACCGGCCACCAGAGGACTCCAGAACGAAATCCAGTCGTACGACGTCCAAGCAAACCAGAACAGCGACACGGTGAGCAGCACCGAGCCCAGCATACAGGGGCGCAGGCGCACCTCGGGTGCCAGGGGCTTGCCGCCATTCTTGGCCATCCCCTTCACATACATCCGCTGGTCCACCGTGATACAGTAGAGGCCCGACAGGAGACAGCCGACGAAGAAGCCCAGGAACGTCAGGCCCGTCGAGCCAGGCGGCAGGCGGTGTCCGAGCTCAAACACGTACGGATAGGCCACAAAGAGCAGGTAGAGCGTGCCGTACACGAACGAGATATAGATCGTCGTCGCGAGAAGCATAGGCTCCACGATAATCATTTTGATCGGCTTGCCAATGACCTGGCCCGGCAGCTTCCACCACTCGATTTTGCGGAGCTCCACGGGCGCGACGTAGCGGTCATCGCCCGTCTCTTTCCGCAGTCGCTTGGCCTTCATCTGGAGGCGCTGCGGATCCATCGTCTCTGGCATCGTGAAGATAACGAGGACCAGCAGCACGAATGAGAAGATGGTGCACACGCGATAGACCCAGCGCCAGTTGGCGCCAGCTTGCATGATGTAGCCACCGACAATAGGGCCCAAACACGGACCCGCGGTGGGCATGAGCGCAAAGAGAGTGAGCGTCACCATCAGGTACTTCATGTGGAAGAGACCGGCAATCATCGCTGGCGAGTTGGACATGGAGCTAGATCCAAAGGCGCCGGCGAAAATGCGGCACACGATGAGCGATGCGATATTGGGCGACTGCATGCAGCCCACGTTGAAGCACACGAATCCGAGAAAGCTGATAATAAAGACGATGCGGCGCCCAAACATCTCCGACAAGGGCGCCCACAAGAGGGGACCCACACAGAAACTGGCCACAAACAAGAAGACGGACGCCTTGACAACATTGGGTGTCGTATGGAGATCCTCGACGACAGCAAACAGCACGGACGACGGGGCCGACGAGCAAAAGGCCGTGCACAGCGTGAGCACACCGGCAAGACCCATCAGGTACACACGGTACCAGAATGGGTACTTGAGCACATGCTCGCGGTCGTCCTGGCCATCCCACTTGACAATGATGTGCTTCGTCTCTTCTTCATACTTGGCCTCTTCGGTCTTGGTATCTTCAACGACGGTGTGCATGCTGGCATCTTCCTGATCGTCGACAATCTCGATACCTGAGAAAGCGGGGTAGGCCATGCTACCACGACGACGTTCGTAACCCCATGGTCCACTCTCAATGTCTGACGAGTGCACACGCAGGTTCGAGTGGCGCCCATGCGGATGGTTCGGAAGGTGCCCAAAGAGGGAGCCCTGGGATCCGAACAGATGGGGCCTGCGTGCTGCGGTAGGCGGCACCACGGGCTCCACGAGATGAACATGGCCAGGGGCAGGCTTCGTGGGAGGCGCATTCATCGTCGTCGACACGATCGGCACCTGGTCCATGGCGTCTTGCTTCGCCGCGGGACTAGGCTTGGTGACAAGGGTCGAGGAGGACTCGAGCGTATGCATGTTGGACAGCGGCGGTGCGCCGGTGGGTGCGACAGTCTGTACACCCGGCGGTACGTGCTGCTCCGGAGGGTAGGTAGCATTCTCCTGAGGCATGGTCTGCACAGCCTCTTCCCACCCGTTATGCTCGACGGCATCACTGAAGTGCGCCTCACTTGACCCACTGGTGTAGGTGGAATCCTCGTAGGCAGCGGGCATAGGTTCTAGTCTTGCTGGTCTTGCTGGCCTGCTGTGGCAAAGGGAAAAGGAGGACGAGGAAATCAGCTAGTACGCCGACAAGATGATAGCAACGTGACTTGTCGCAGCTGAGGGAGGGGCCCAAAACTTCCGGCCAGACGGACGCTGTATTTCGTTTCGTAGGGCTGCTTTGATTGCGACTGCTGACCAATCAAGGTTGTATTTTTTTTTCTGGGCGGCCGGTGGACTTCCGCGGACTTGCTGGGGCCCAGCGGTGCGTACAATCGCGTGGGCCGCCGCGCACGCTGGAGCCAGGGCCGTCCTGCATGGGCCACGCGGTTGCGACACGCCAAGACCGTGCAGTGCGTGCGCCGTGCGGCCTGGCCTGCCGCCGGCGCCGGCATGCTGTACAAGTGGCCCGTGTGCACTACATAGCTAGTTCCGCCTGGAGCGCGCGCAGCTCGGCCTCCTCGTCGGTCTCGACGGGGCGCGACGGCACGGCGGCTGTAGACGAGGGCAGCGGCGCGGGCGACGCGATGCGGTGCGCGGGCGCCGCGTCCGCGCCGACGAGCCGCGAATGGAGCTCGTCCTGCTCGAGCTCCTGGAGCTCGGCGCGCAGCTCGTCCTCGTCGAGCTCCGTGCCGACGCCGACGGGGTTCGAGATCGCCTCGGAGATCTCGTTCGAGAGGGACATCTGCTCGCGGATCGAATCCATGGTATTGTCCACTTTGTCGATGTCCATGCTGGCGTGGATCTGCTTGAGCGCAGCGGAGCCGCGCTGCATCGCCCGCATCGTCTCGAGGTTCATGTTGGCGTTTTCGATCGCATTCACCTGCGTCTCGAGTGTCATGCGGCTGCCCGCGAGCCGGTCGAGCTCCGTCTCGTACATTTTTTTCTGCCGCAGGGCCGCCTGCGCCGCTGCCGTTAGCGCCCCGCACGCACCTCGCTTGTTCGTCGTCACCTGCTCCCGCGCCTTGCGCAGCTCGTCGTCGACTTTCGTCTGCAGGTACTCCTCCTTCTTCGTGATGAGATGCAGCTGCTCACGCAGCCCGATAATAGCATCGCGCGCATTCGACTTGTTATCGCGCTTGCCACCGACCCAGCTGAGCCATGACGACATGCTCGCGGTGCACAGGTGTGGCGGCGCGCGGTCGGTGTGCGTCGCCGCCGGGGCCTGTCGATACGTCACGTGGCGTTATCGCCGGCGCGGCGCACGGCGCGCCTCGACCGTGGCATGGTGCGGCCGCTGCTGGCCGCGCTCAACCAGCACGGGCGGTACGCCTTCCGCGCGCCCGAGTACCAGGTGGACCATGTCGTGATCGGCGGCGGGGTCGTGGGCCTCGCCATCGCGCACGCGCTCGCGCAGCGGTGGCCGGACAAGTCGACGTACCTCCTCGAGCGGCACGCCCACGCCGGGCAGGAAACGAGCTCGCGCAACAGCGAGGTGATCCACGCCGGGCTGTACTACCCGGCGCACACGCTCAAGGCGCGCATGTGCCTGCGCGGGCGCGAGCTCCTGTACCAGCGCATGGCGCAGTGGGGCGCCCCCACGAAGCAGGTCGGCAAGCTGATCGTCGGCACGCGCGACGACCACGCGTACCTGGCGCGGCTGCACGCGCACGCGGCCTCGCTCGGCCCCCTCGCGCCGCCGACCGAGCTCCTTGCGGGCGACGAGGCGCGCGCCCGCGAGCCAGACCTCGCGCCGGACATCGCGCACGCGCTGTGGTCGCCGCGCACAGGCATCGTGAGTGTGCACGAGCTCATGGCGCACCTCGCGCAGGGACTCGACACGCTGCCGGGCGGCGAGACGCCCGACGCGGAGATCGTGTACGGGACGTCGGTCGTGCGCCTCGACCCCCACGACCCGCCGCGCAGCGCCTCGAAGCGCGGCGCGGACGCCTCGCAGGAGGGCTGGGTCGTCCACACACGCACGCACGACGCGGCGCACACGCAGACGGACGCGCTGCTCGCGCGCGTCGTCGTCAACGCGTGCGGACTCAATGCGCCGCGCGTGCTGAACGCGCTCATGGCCGGGCTGCGCGCGCCCGAGGCGCAGTGGGTCCCGATGTACTTTGCCAAGGGGAGCTACGCGTCGTACCGCGGCCCGGGGATCGAGCATGTGCGGCACCTGCTGTACCCGACGCCGCACCTCGGCACCGGCGCGCACGGCGCCCGCGCGGTGCATGCGCTGGGCACGCACCTGACGCTGGACCTCGACGGGCACGCGCGCTTCGGGCCGGACCTCGCGTGGCTCGACGCGCCGCCCGCGCCCGCGGCGGACGCCGAGGACGCGCTCGGGTACACGCACGACTTCTGGGAGACGCAACTCGCGCCGAGCGCCACGGACGCGTGGCTGGACGGCATGCACGCGGCGGTCCGCACGTACCTGCCCGGCGTGCAGCGCGACGGCCTCGCGCCGGACTACGCGGGCGTGCGCCCGAAGCTCGCCGGCCCGGACGCGCGCGCGTTCCAGGACTTTGAGGTGCTGTGGCACAGCAGCCGCGCGCTCGGGCAGCAGCGCGTGTGGCAGCGCGCGCTGCCCGCGTCCGACGCGCCGAGCGGCGTGCTGGTCTCGCTGCTGGGCATCGAGAGCCCCGGCGTCACGTCCGCACTCGCGCTCGCGGAGCACGTCGTCGACGGCCTCGCCGCGCGCGTGTGGGGCGCCGCGGACCCGCGCGGCCGCGCGCGGCGGTACGTCGACGGCGTCGGCCCGGCGGGGCTCGATGCGTGGGCCTAGGCTAGTAGGGCTACGAGGGGGTCCATAGACGCGCGTCGCCATCCGCGCCCGCACTGACGAGCCACGGCAGCGTCGGGTGCCACTGCAGGCCGAGCACGCCGAGCGCGTCCTGCACGCGGTGGCCGCGCAGGATCTTGAGAGGCACGAGCAGCGCATTCTGCAGGAGGTCCGCGTACACCGTCCCGTGGTACACATGCACGGTGCCGTCGTCCGACGCGCTCGCAAACAGGGGGTAGCGCGGGTGGAACGCGACGCTGCGCACCGCGCGCGTGTGGTACCGCAGCGTCTTGTACGGCCGCTCGGACAGGTCGAGGTCGAACCACAGCACGCGCCGGTCGTACGAGCCGACGAGCAGGTGCTCGCCGCCGGGGTGCACGTCCATCGAGCTGATCCAGCGCACGCCCGGCTGCAACGTCTTGACGAGCACCTGCTGCAGCAGGTCGTACACGCGCACGTACCGCTGCGTCGCGACAAACAGGTGCGGCCGCGTCGGGTGGAAGCACACGGCCTGCACCGCGAGCGACGCGCGGCCGCCGCGCTTCGTGCGCCGGAACGGCGCCTGCGAGCGGTGCTTGCTCACCTGGTGCATCAGCACCGCGCGCGCGCCCGCCTCGGGGCACACGGTCGCGAGGTAGTCGCCGCGCGCGTGCCAGCACACCTGCTTCGGCGCGAGCGCGCCGAGCTCGATGCGCACACACACGCCGCGCGCGCGGTCGGCGTCGCTCGCGCGCGCCCACCGCGCGACGTCCGTGTCCTCGGCGGCGGTGCCGGTCGTGAGGAACGCGACGCTCGCGGCGTGCACGGCGCCGCACGCGG